>NW_010186204.1:2196-2454 GCF_000695765.1 Mesitornis unicolor
GAGGGGCCCCCCACACCCCCCACAACCCCCCCAAGGCACCCACTGGGGCTTTAGAGCACCCATAGACCCCCCCACAGCACCCACAGACCCCCATAGCACCAGTAGATCCCCCATAGCACCTACAGATTCTATACAGCACCCATTGATGCCTTACAGCACCCACTGACACCCCCAGAGCACCCACAGATCCTATACAGCACCCATTGATGCCCTAGAGCAACCATAGACCCTCAGTGTACCCATAGACCCCCCATAGCA
>NW_010186204.1:2466-3320 GCF_000695765.1 Mesitornis unicolor
CCCAAAGCACCCGGAGATCCTCTACAGCACCCACTGATGCCTTACAGCACCCATAGACCCCCCAAAGCAACCACAGACCCCAAATAGCACCCACAAACCCCCCATAGCACCCATTGACACACCCATAGCACCCATAGACACCCCCATAGCACCCATAGACACCCAAAGCACCCATAGACTCCCTCCACAGCACCCACTGATGCCCTAGAGCATCCATAGACCCTCATTGTACCCACAGACCCCCCACAGCACCCACAGATCCCCATAGCACCCATAGATCCCCCATAGCACCCACAGATCCTATACAGCACCCATAGATTCTCTACAGCACCCATTGATGCCTTATAGGGCCCACAGACCTCCCCCATAGCACCCATAGATCCCCATAGCACCCAGACCCCTCTCCATAGCACCCACAGACCCCCAGAGCACCCATAGCACCCACAGATCCTCTACAGCACCCATTGATTACTTAGAGGACCCACAGAACCCCCATTGCACCCACAGACCCCCATAGATCCCATAGACCCCCCTTAGCACCCATAGATCCTCTACAGCACCCACTGATGCCTTACAGCACCCATAGACCCCCCAAAGCAACCACAGACCCCAAATAGCACCCACAAACCCCCCATAGCACCCATTGACACCCAGAGCACCCATAAACTCCCTCCACAGCACCCATTGATGCCCTAGAGCATCCATAGACCCTCATTGTACCCACAGACCCTCCACAGCACCCACAGATCCCCATAGCACCCATAGATCCCCCATAGCACCCACAGATCCTATACAGCACCCACTGATGCCTTACAGCACCCTTGGGCTCCACATCGCCCCCACACCCCCCCCCA
>NW_010186204.1:3393-4048 GCF_000695765.1 Mesitornis unicolor
TAGAGCCCCCAGCGACCCTGACAGCACCCATAGATCCTCTACAGCACCCATTGATGCCTTATAGCACCCGTAGACGCCCCATAGCACCCACAGATCCCCATAGCACCAATAAACCACCCCCTCATAGCACCCATAGATCCTCCACAGCACCCATTGATCCCTTATAGCACCCATTGCCACCCCATGGCCACCCCAAAGCAACTCTATGGCCACCATGGCTGCCCCACAGCACTCTCACCCCCACTGGGTGCCCCATAGCTCCCATGGCCACCCCATGGCACCCTCAGCCCCATGGGTGCCCCATGGCCACCCCATAGTCACCCCACAGCACCCATAGCCCCATGGCCACCCCAAAGCAACCCATGGCCCCACAGCCACCCCATGGCCACCCCAAAGCAATTCATAGCCCCATGGCCACCCTATGGCCACCATGACCACCCCATGGCCACCACGGCCACCCCACAGCAACCCATAGCCCCATGGCCACCCTATGGCCCCCAAGGCCACCCTATGACCACCCCATGGCCACTAAGGCCACCCCAAAGCAACTCATAGATCCACGGTCACCCTATGGCCACCATGACCACCCTATGGCCACCACGAGCACCCCATGGCCCCCATAGCCACCCCACAGCCACCCATAGCCCCACAGCCA
>NW_010186205.1:0-27386 GCF_000695765.1 Mesitornis unicolor
CTGTGATTCTGTGATGAGAAAAAAATGAATACATGTATTATTAGCTAACAAGGTAGCCAATGCATAAGTAATCCAGAATGATGCTGAAGACAGTGGAAACTATTAGATAAAATGAAAGGTATTCATGTAGGTTTGTTTTGTGTTGGAAACAGGCAAAGCTTCTGGAGACTTTTTAAACTTGGTGATAACAATATATGAGGTACAAGAATTCTTGGGGAAGATGCAGTGAGAGGACAGTACTAAACATGTGGAAACATGCTGAGCACTATGAAAATGCAGATTCAACCAAGTGATAGACAGGTAGCACGCAGAGCTGTACAGGTGCCTCTACAATATCACGTTGTGCCATTTGCTACAGTTTCTTATTTCATTTGAAGATGTTAAAGGAAATTACGTGGTACAAATGCCGCCTGGCTGGCGTACACAGCAGTGGTACAGGTAACAAATATCTGATCCAGATTAGTGACAGGTTCGTAGCAGACCAGAACACCATGAGAAACACATAATGTGTGCAATTCTTCTGTGTACCTCCGTTAAGAATTTTTTTTTGTCAAAAATTTTTCCCAGGACAATGCCAACATGTCTGTGTTCCCATCTCTTTCTTAATTATTGTAGATATATTGTAAGAGTCTGCTGTAAAGTCAGGCTCTGTAATCCCCAAAGCTCAGGGTTGTATGGATGTGAGGAATTGGGAACTGCCTTTGGTTTCCCCTGTAAAATAAAGTGCTGTTATAACAAGATGAAGGTTTGTGCTGTGTCAAAACACACAGGGCTGGGTTCACTTGCTGTGAACTTTCACGCTGTGGACCTGACTGTGGTGTACTTGTCGACAATAAAGGGTTTTGTCACAAAGGGCACCTGCAGCCTTTGTTCTGTTTAATGATTTGAATTTAGAACGGCAGCTCAAATGTGATTGAGGACAGCCCACGAAATCACTGTACTTGATTAGTGAGATGAAACTGTCTTCCAGGCAGTTTGAGGGAGCCTGCCTATCAACTTAAATTCGTATTAGGCTTAAATAATTTTTAATATATTGCTTATAATACAAACATAAAATGCTTATAATACAAACATATCTGTTTGTAACATGAAATTTTCATGTTAAATTTAAGTTCATCTTTAAGTTCAGGTGGAGTACACTGTCCTGGAAACTTTAGATTCTAGCTGTCTTTCAGGAAATTTCACAGAATCACAGAATCCCAGACCGTTAGGGATTGGAAGGGACCTCAAAAGTTCATCCAGTCCAATCCCCCTGCCGGAGCAGGAACACCCAGATGAGGTTACACAGGAAGGCGTCCAGGCGGGTTTTGAATGTCTGCAGAGAAGGAGACTCCACAACCTCTCTGGGCAGCCTGGGCCAGGGCTCTGTCACCCTCACTGAGAAGAAGTTTCTTCTCCAATTGAAGTGGAACCTCCTGTGTTCCAGTTTGTGTCCGTTACCCCTTGTCCTATCATTGTTTGTCACCGAGAAGAGCCTGGCTCCATCCTCGTGACACTCACCCTTTAAATATTTATAACCATGAATGAGGTCTCCCCTCAGTCTCCTCTTCTGCAAACTGAAGAGCCCCAGCTCCCTCAGCCGCTCCTCATAAGAGAGTGAGAATGAATACCTTCCTGAGAGGAAAAAATTGTATTTCTTTTCTGAAGAAGATATCAAGTGAAGAGAAGGTATGCGTGCTGCCATTCTGCACCATGCCGAAATTTAGACCGAGTAAAGATTGCAAAAGTGTGGGTCCATTGTGTAAGGTCTTCATGTGCTTGATAAACATCTTAGGTCTTCAGACTTTCTCAGTTCTCCTGGGGCTTTGCTGCTAAAGTAAAGAGGAGGAAAGTAATAACTCGTCTACAGTCTGCACACTGCACTGCTGAACGCCCATATCGGATGTATCAGCTATTGCAAGTGCCATTTATATGCTGATCATAATTCCAGCAAATGTCCTTTTGGGTAAGAGGAGTTTGAGGAATTGGTATTTCTCTTTGTATTAGACAAAAAATACAGTATTATAGTGTTTGAGCTAGAGGAATAGAGGATCACCACTAATAACTAAACATTCTTTAAGCCTTTCAGAGAGACCGAAAAAAATTCTAAAAAGAAAGAAAACAAAATTCTAAATTTTCTAAAATTCTAGAATTCTAGAGATTCTAAAAGACGTCAAAATACGATGTCATTATACAGTCTGTGAAGCACTTTTTTACCCATCATAGAAAATACAAAGCTATTTCTTACTAACGGTTATCACCATGTGCTTTACTGACATACATTGTCATGACTCCTTGAAATAAAGGAGGCAGTAGACAACTGATTCTGGTTTTGAGAGTAAAGAAAATTAGTGAGAAACAGTCACTATTGACAATTAGCACCATTTTATTGCTATCCAGTTAACACTTACTTCTCATATGTGTGGAGACACATGACTATCACTGAAAGATATTGGTAAGTGCTGACTTTGTAATGACATTCACTGGAACAGTCTTAAGACTTTGTAGTAGTTATTTAAAATTGTCAGATGCTTAGATAAATAATTGAAGTACTGATACCATCCAGTAACAACTTGCGTTTGTGACAGATTATTGAGGCGATACAAGCAGTGCTGCTGGCAGAAGTTCAGAGGACTATGAATACCTTGAGAAAGACAGCGATCTGCAGACAGCCGTTGGCCATAGTAGAGAATGGAAATGGTAAGTTGTGGACATTGCCAAAGGCTGAAGAGAGGGATTTGCAATACATTAAAAATGCTGCTTTGCTACACAGGTGAAAAAAATGCTTAGTATATTCTTTTAGAAGCACTTTCTTTAGCACTCAAGTTAGGAATATGAGTTGATAATACATTATTTCTATGGTAAGACAAGCCAAATGGCCTAATTCTCACCTTATCAGGCTATGAGTTTTCAAGGAGTTAAAGGACTTCCACACTCTCTCATAAACTCTGAACTTTAAAGACAAAAAGGGTAAAGCTTCTTTAGTTGTATGATAGTTCTGATATTGTAAATGTATTTGCGAATAAAGGAAGCAGTATGTTTGAAAGAGAATGAGTAAATCATACAAAGAATAAGTTTTACAAATGTATTTTCTCAATGACATCAGTCTTATACAGCACTAAAAACTAATTGCTTAAATTTTATAACTTTATAATGTGATACAGAATATTTTCTTTTTCTTTGAGAAATAACCTCCCTGCAAGGAGGTATCAGACGCATTTTAGAATTAGATCATTTCATTTTACAAGGCGCTTACTCTTTGCAACTTTACAATGGTGCTAATGTTTATGGTAAAAAAGATTGAATCTAAATTTATGTTATGAAGTTATATTCATTTTTTTTTTTTTTAGTCCATTAGCTGAGTCTTAAAATTAAGTGACCTAAATTTTAGATCCAATCTTATTAGCGAGCCTTCTCTTGGGAAGCTAATTTATAATCTCATTGAGTGTGTGTGTCTGTCATGAAAATTTGTTGCCGATCTACTTGTTCCAGGATACTAACAATGATCAGTGATACTTGAGTCAGGCCACAAAACAAAAAGGTGTCTCTATAATTTGGACTGTTAGAATACGGTGAAACTCAGACACTTTGAATAATTGTCATAGATGAGTTTATAATTTTCTTCCACTGAAGATTGCTTTGAATAACTTTATTTTAATGTATTTTGGGACAAGATGCATTGCAACTAAGACACGCTCAGCTATAAAGTTTATAGATGGATTTGATTTAAAATTTCCTGAATTTGCAGGGTGTATTTCAATGTGAAGTTTTGGTATGGGTTACAACAAAAATGGGACTAACTGAAGGTTGCAAATGCAGATACCTGCGAACTCCAGACGTGTGTCGGTCTTTGGGTTTGTTTCAAGACCTTCTACATGATGAAAACCATTTCTGTTACGTAAAATGTGCTGAGATAATTGCAAGAGTCTCGTAGTTATCTGTTGTTTAATTCTAAGGGATAAGGCTCACACAGGCTATGTGTTCAGGGGAGTTGCTTGAGCTTTCAGCTCTCTGAAAATGGGGATTTTGTTGTTTGTATGCCTAGTAAAAGGCTTTTACTGTCATTTTGTTCCTAACCCTAATATTGAAGGTTATTTAACAAACAACTAGAAAATTGCTTTGCTAGAATGAGCGCGGTATTCCTATAGCTTTATACTCGTTAGGATTGTGACTTTATTTTCATACTTCATGATCTGAGCTACACAAATATCTCCTGTAAAGCAGAGTGGATTTTTGACATGTCATTGTTTGGCATTTTAATGTATTCTGGAATAGGCTGCAAACATACAGGAAAACTGGGGAAGAGATGTTACATGAGTGTTTAATATATCAGCTTTCGTTTGCTCTAGCTTGTTGCATTATTTATCACAGCACGTAAATAACACAAATATTATTGCTTTGGTTTGTATGGTTTTCTAATAGATCCTGCAGAACTTGATGGGTTTATTCAGAATTGAACAATATTTATTTTGTGATTTCTAATATGTTAGAGCAAAACTCTTTGTAGTGTGTAATGATATGTAGAAATTCTTAAAAACCCATCCAGAAGTAAGTCCACAACCAATGTAATTAGAAGGACAAGTAATTATGTCTGGTGCTAGTCATTCATCCGATAGATACGTTGTCTTATATCTCATCAAATCTCATCAAATACTCTGTATTTATGGGTTGTGCAGTAGCTGTCATCTTGTGTGACGTAAAGGTTAAATGTTTTTTCAGGTTTTAAGTCATAATTCAAGACTGGGATCATTCACTCTCACCCAAAGTAAAAATATCTGAGTCTTGGCTGCCATCATCATTGCATTGCATTACGTTTTTGTTTAATTGGAGTTAATAGATTTGATCCGGATAGGTTTAACCTTGTTTAACTCAACAGATTGAGTTCAGTCAGATCACTGATCTCTACAGAAACTTTCTTTTAAAGAGAACTTTCAGGATTTGACCTTAAGTTTTTGTTCTCGTTAAAGGCTATAGCGTATTATGGGGTTGATTTTTCAGAAAGCTCCTTACTCCTTAGGAAGCTGCAGCTCCTTACTTCATGGTTAAGGGTGATAGCATTTAGACAACCTCACTTGCTGAGTAATCCCAGATGCCATACTTCTCTCTGTGGGTCCATACAGACAGAATTGTTTAATTGAATTAAACACACACACACTCCACCCTCCCCTATCAACCCCCAAAAAAAGCCAACAAGCCCAAAACAAACCAACCCATAATATATTTTCCAGAAACAGATAAGGAATTTTAAAAGCCATTCATATAAAGCACGATAGAGGAACAGTTAACCATGTTCTGTCTTAGTACATTCTCCCATTGTTGCTAAAAGGAAATACAGATGCAAACAGTTGCAATTTCTTTACCTTAATGGCAGAGTTCATTTTGGACCTCTTCCAAACATTGATAGCAATTTTACCATTGATTTCTGCAAGCTTTGTGTCAATTCTTCAAAGAAGCTCAGATTTTCCCTAATTTCCTTTTACATTCATCATAATTCTGGAAAAGCACATTGCACTTCTTGCCTTTTTCCTAAACACTGCTAATCTTAGGTTAATGGTAACATTTAACAGGCTGTCAGTGTGCTATTGTTTTCCACTGCCACATGAGTCAGAGGCGGCGACTTTAAAATCTTGAGTGTATTTACTCACTTTTATTTGCATAAACCAAGAGGAACGAAGTTTGCTGGTACTCTTCCTTCATTTTTAATTTCTAGTATTTGGTTTTATGACATACATACCCTGTCCACACCCAGCCATATGCTGAACAACTTTAATTGGAGGGAAAATGGTGTTACTACCACTGCTCTCATTCGATAGCCCAGTGATTGAATACAAAGAAATTGGATAGTACCTCCTGTAGTGGATTTGAACTCGTATCTTCCTCAGCAGTAATTCATTGTATATCTTGAAGGCATTCTGCAGTGAATTCTCTGTCATCTACAGATATTGTTTCACTTTTCATGAAAATCTCGGCATATTTGCAAGGATAAGAGTTAGAAATGTGATTCCCTCGCCTCCAGGTGTCTGGTGTAGGACTGTGATCTCCTTGCAGCTGCTGCACCGAAGCTATGTGCCATCCTTAGTGCCTCTTCTAATGCAAAGGAAGCCAAAACTCTCATCTGGAGCAGCATTATAGCAGCTAAGTTCATCTGGCATTGTGTGCCTCGCTGTCTGTAAAATGTGAAGAACTAAGTTTATTTGCCTTTTGAGAAAATTGTGAGGATAGATGTGTTTGAGATATTCATGCTCAGATATTAAATTGAGGAACTGACTTATGTGATATTCCTGGAATCCCAAAACTGGATAAATGAAAGGAAAGCATAAAGTGCAGGCCTTAGTCCTAAATACAGAGTATTATTTTAACTGCCTCTTAGATTTCTGAAGAATTTAAATGTGAAAAATCACACCACTAAGATTAGCTTGCAATAAATTCTGGTTTGCACTTGAAAATTCCTAGTTTAGGAAACTGCTAATGATTCAAGCTTTTAAGTGTATTTGAAAGCTATTAGCGATAACCTCATCTTTTGTATGTGGTTTTGGAGCTCTTTAAACTCTTCAATTAAATAAATTGGTTCTTGCAGGAAAAAAGCTTCTGCTGATAAATACCAGAGAGAAATTAATGGTGGCAATTGAGTTCCATAGGATAGTGTAAAGAATTGTCAAAGCCTTACGTACAACGTAACAAAATGTTTTGTTAAAATAAGGGACCCATTTAGTAATGGTAAATCAATGCAAGGCAGGATATAACACTTCTGCTCACTAGAAAAGGGTAGTGACCTGCAGTAGAGGGTTTCAGACAATTCTCCTGTCTGAGGCTCAGAAATCTGTCCAGGTGCAGAAACTTTCTTGATGTCAACTCTTAGCAAGTCATTCTGGGACACTGTCTTTCTGTGTAGCAAGTGAATCTTCTTGCCTGCCTAATAAGTCTTAATGTTTTGCCAAGAAAGTGCAGATAAAGCGAAGGCTTGTTCTGTCTCTGATATTTTATTTCATATTTTCATCTTGTTACAACTTCCTTCCTTTCCATGTTAGTCCAGATATACATTCAGACTCTGTATTTAAACAAACAAAAAAGACCCAAAAGACAACCCTGACTGAGCCTGAGTCTATTTTGACCACTGAGGTCACCAAGATTGCACAAGACTTCGAAGAAAACTTGTTCTTGGTTTTCTGACTGTGAGGGAAATAAATGTTAGGGGTGTGAAATGTATTGATACTCTTCTTTTCTGTAACAAGGTTATTGTAATTTGTATTGTTTCTGTTCTGGTAAAATATTACATGCACAGAAAACTTGAACAACATCTGACGAATCAAATTCTGGGTTAACATTTTTACATTCAGATAAATGTACCTCTGTCCTCATTCTTGCATTTCCCTTACAGTGTGAGTTTCAATCTGGGGCTTGTATTGTATTCAAATGTATTCAATCTTTGCAGCTGCCTTGCTGTGACTGGGTTCCATATCCAACAAGAATCAAATAATCAAGCAAAATGTGGAAATAGGTGTCCAGACAAAATCTGCTGGAGTCATAAAAATGCACATAACCAGAAAATGAAAGCTATCAGTGCAGCTCTTGGAAAATATCTCTTCTCTTGTGGATTGAGTACTTGTACAATCAGGGATTAAGTCAGTGGTGGGAGGAAACTCATGGGAAGATTTCTGATAAATAAAAGAAGAAAAGGCTAAAGAGAAGAGGAGGATGGGATAGAAAGGAACTGGAGGTAAGAAAAAAAAAGTGCTAGGAAAATAGAGAAGAAAAAAAATAGTAATAGAAGCATGGCAATGTGAACACACACGAAAGGTTACCAGTTTTCTAATGGAACCAGGAAATTGGTTACTGATTCAAAAAATTCAGGAATGGAATTTGATCCCATTTCTGATATGATAAAGGTTATTGAGATAAGTTGGATCTAGGAAATGAGGACATTTTGACTGTGTATGATTTTGGATAGAAAGAAATTAAGAGATCATTAAATGCACAAGCAGTTAAGAGTTCATGTTTTCCAGCAGCGTGGGTTTTGAAAAGCATAAGAGAAAATGCTCCTTTTTTAGCACATTCAACTGCCAAGAAAGAAAAAGGACAACTGAATTGTCTGGAAGAAAACCAAAGACAATAAGAAACATCAGTCATTATGACAGATACCCTAAAGGAAAACAAGCGAAGGGTTTTGTGTGGGGTGTTTTTGGTTTTGTTTTATTTCTATATATGCAGATATTTGAAGGAACCTAAGGTGATTTAAACAGCCTATGCAGGCTGTTTAAAGATTTTTGTTGCTTTAAAGGAACCGATAGTACTTCCTCCCACTTTCTCAGACTAGTTCAATTTTTAAAGGGTATTGAGATTAAATATCTTCAGTTTGTCATATGAAGGTCTGGAGTACATCTCCAAAGCTTACATTTCCACTGGCCAAAAAGTTAGTGCAACAGGACTAATAGATTGCACTTTGTAGTAATTCAATTACAGTTGCATGAACTCACCCTAAATTCTTTTCAAGAACAACTTTTCTATGTTACACCAAATTTATACCATCAATAAGGCTTTAAACTTGGTTTGAAGAAGGGAGGGGGTAATACCAGGCTCAGTAGAGATGAGCTGAGGAGCAGCAAGAGGCAAGAGAATCTTTGGCAGCAGAGTGGCCAACTTGGTGAGGTGGGCTTTAAACTTAAAGACTCAGGGGGAGCGATCCAAAATGGCATTGCTCATGCTACCATCACCATTAAATCCAATAGGGGAATAAATCAGGCCAACCAGAATAGTGTGAAATGTGCCTCGGCTGTCTCCCAAAATGAGAATCGAATGTCCAGCCTCCTGAAGTGTATGTATACTAATGCACGCAGTCTTGGTTCCACCTGGCTGGAGAGCAGCCCTGTGGAAAGGGACCTGGGGGCCTTGGTGGATGAGAAGTTCAACATGAGCGAACAGCGTGCTACAGCTGTAAAGAAAGCCAACGGGATGCTGGGTTGCATTAAAAAGGGCATCACCAGCAGAGATAAAGATGTCATTATCCCTCCCTGCTTGGCACTGGTCAGACCACACCTTGAGTACTGTGTCCAGTTTTGGTACCCACTATACAAAAAAGATGCAGACAGGGTGGGAAGGGGGGATGAGGATGATCAGAACTGGAAGACCTGCTGTATGAAGAAAGGCTGAGAAAATTGGGCTTGTTGAGCCTTGAGAAGAGAAGGCTTAGGGGGGACCTTATCACCAGGTACCAGTACATAAAGGGTGGCTACCAAGAAGAGGGGGACTCCCTTTTCATAAGGAGTCATAGGGAAAAGACAAGGGGTAATGAACACAGGTTGCTCCTGGAGAGATTCCGACTGAACTCCAGAAGAAGTTTTCTAACCATGAGATCAATCAGACATGGAACAATCTCCCAGGGGAAGTGGCAAATTCCCCTACACTGGTCAGTTTTAGGAGTCAGTGTGATGGGGTGCTGACTCATCTCATTTAAACGATGCTTTTACCTTGAGAGATTGGACTGGATGATCCTTGTGGTCCCTTCCAACCTGGTGTTCTGTGATATGTTTGCAAAATGTAGCGTGAGCTCATCTGGCTATGTCAAAGTAGAGTCCCGTTCATATAAGTTGAAATCTGTATCAGGCCACTGTTATCATGAGGTAAGCATAGATTTTGGTAAAAATGAGTATGAATGTTGACATGGAGAAATCTTTACACTTCAGGAATTCTTTTCATACGTGGATCCTCTAAAATGTATGAACTGCAATGTTTCTCAGAGCCTCGCAGTGTCTATGATTAAAACATGTAGTATTTCAAATAAAATTGATCAAAACTGTCCCTCTTCCTAGGTAGCCTTTCTGCGCTTTGAAGTATTTCCAGACTTTAGTTTTAGTTTTAGAGCGACATCTGAACCAAACACTATGATCATATTTTCTTGCAGTTGTTTTCAGCTGGTTTGACTTTTGGCTTTAGATATCTTCCCGTCTGCCATCTCTGATATTTTTCCAGTTGAACTCTTTTCTATTGCAAGTTACATTTTCCACTGTATTCTTCTGGGCTGTTTTATTCCTTTACATTCCCATCTTCCACATCCTCTTTTGCCCAAGAAACAAGAATATTAAAGATTATCTGCAATATGAAATCTCCATTCTCTGTCCACTCTGTTGCTCTTATTGGTGCAAACAGCCAATAAGAACAGAGTTTTCTTAGATGGAATTGAAGTTTTGTGCTCTTGGACAGGTTCCTGCACATACCAATTCATTAAACTCTTTGACTTCAGGCTGGTTTAGAAAAAATCCTTTGCTGTGTCAACTTTGTGTGTGGCTGTTAGCATTAAGCAGAATAAGAAATGATTGTATAATCAACATTTCATCACTATTAATGAGAATTAGATTCATCTGTAATCTCATTTTAGTCTTTGAAACAGCAAACCAATTAATCTAGCATTTGTTTGATGAATGGACTTTGAGTATAAACTGGTGAGAGCAGTAGCTTTCCTCTGTACTAAATATGCATTAAAAATGAGTGTATTATATCCTCGTTTCATATTACAAATATTTCCAGTAAAAGAATACGAATCAATGTTGTATTTTAGCGTCTAACCTGCGGTTTAACTATGCCACTGTATCATGTCCTATATATCCAATTAAAACCGCATTTTGATCCCGTAGTCTTTAATATTAGCGGTCGAGTACTAAAGGAAGTAAGCTTAAAGACTCGTTCTAGAACTACAGCTTATTTCATTCCATGTATCATATATTTTACCAGAGAACTCCTTAATGCAGCAGAAATCGGATTTGGTGTGTATTTTTACACAAAATCAAATTGTACAGGCGCCATCTCAGACTCCTCCAAAACATTAGGAAGGATAGGATTCGCTGGTCAAGGAGGCAGTAAGGATGACACGTATACTAAATTCAAATACAAAATATAGCTTGGACAGTTCTGTTTTCTGGGTAGGTTTTTTTCAGTGTTTACTGGATGGGAAAGATCTCTGATATACCTTTTATTTAGATCTTTAAAAGTGAACACTCTCTTTTTGAGCTGTTAATACAGACATAAAATTATCATTTTTAGTCCCTACTGTTTATTTAGAAGTTCATTTGGTGCAGGCAAAGTACAGTAAAAGTCTTTCAAAGATTTAAAAGCTGGTTCCGAGTTGGAGCTTCAAAATAACAAGTGAAAGAACTGCAAGTACTCATTGTATAAATGAGTGTTCCCAGCTTTTTTTTGAGCAAGCCCAGTCTCTGTCTTGTCACATCTTGCTTCCTTATTCTGAATGTCTCCTTGCCTATATCGTTGTTCCTAGTCACACACAGTGTTCAGACTTGCTAGCACGGAATTTGCAGTCCTTGTAGCTTAGTTGGAACCTTGCTCTTTTATGACTGATTTCATATGCAGAGCCGTGAGTCAAACAATCTTCTGATGTTGGCTTAGAGCTGGAAGAAATGGAAACGTACCATGGGAAATAAGTGTGTAAGTTACAATGTCACATGTTAATTCTCTGTATGTAATACTTTCTTTTCATCAAGTTGTGTCTGTATAACTTTAGCCTTAATTTCACCCTAAAAGGTGGAGAGAACAAAACCTATTGTTTTTCACCCTGTTTAGGTTACGTTTTGAAGTTTGTCCTTCTATTATTTTAACTTAGCAGTACCCAGAATCCTTAACTGCTCAGGTTCTCTCCTGTCTGTTGTCCACACTGTTAAGCAACTCACAGGCCTTGATGGTGTTTCCCTGTTTCATTCTTTTATTGTCCTTCCACTCGCTCAGCTTCTGTGAAAGAATGTGAATAAAACAGGAAAAAAGGCATCTTAGAGTACTTGAGTCTGACGTGCAACGCTTCCTCTGGACTTCCTCTAGAATTTGTTGTGCTAATAATTCTTGCAAAGCTGGAGCATTTCTATTATGGGTCTATTAAGAGAAGCAGACTGAGGGCAGGGAAAAGTATTTCTGTATGATGTTATCAGCACTGAAGCTTAGCCCCATGCTAACAGCTATAAAGCAGAACAACGCTGTCAGAACACCTTGTTTATATTTATAACAACACTGTCTAGAACTTTTCTGGGCTGTGTTCATGTTCTGTAATGTCCAGCCTCCTGATACTTTTTAAATTAATTTCTTCCTGTCGAGTTTCTTTGCTGTTCAATGTTCATGTACAATGGTAAAGGTACACAAAGGTCATGAGAGACTTTAATAGGTCCTACACTAGAAGGGCTGGAGAGCTTGGATGCCTTTCTGAGAAAGGAGTGGATCAGAAAAGGAAGGATAAAGGGGATGATCCCCAGGTAGAAGAGTTTACTTCTCCATATTATGTGATGATACTGCTGCCCTGTTTGAAAAACATTTGCAAGGGTTTGGCAGTACTTTTTTGCTTTGGGCTGTGTTATCTGTCTGTCTTATTGTGGGGAATGAAACCTCCCTGAGAGGTTTTGATTGCAGTTAGCTATGGCTTGCGTTGTCTTGGGCTTTTGGGAAGTCAGACCAGTCTACAATGTGCAGTTAATTTTTCCCATGCTTTGGTTATGTGTTTGGAATGGCATTTCTTTATTTATTTAGGATACGTGAAGCAAGTGACTCCGTATCTCCCAATATTGAGTCTTGTACTTTTGAATCTTTTAGAAGATTTCCATGCAGAATTGGTTCCTGAACCTAGTCTACAACTGCATTTGAAATATTCCTGTCCTTGAATTTCAGAGTTTCTGACTCTCCTAACTTACATGAAAGGATATTATAAAATCAAGTCAACTCAAATATTGAACTAAACAGTAGTACAATAATTACCTGGCAGTAAGACAAGTTAAATGCTTTAATGGTAATGTTGGTTTAAAACAATCCTTGCAGGCAGAGAGAAATTACTTCACACTACTGCTTTATAGTTTTCAATAGGATGGAAATTTTCCACTATGCTGAAAGATAGAACTACTACTTATGTATACAAGTCTTCATTATTATTGCAGTTGAGAGTTTACCTAACACACAGCAGAGCAACACAACCGAACTGTGCTTGTCTCTAAAATAATGAGAGCAAAACATCTGCCACAGCAGACAAAAATTGGAAATAACTCACAAGAAGCCTTTCTTGCCTATCAAGCAAATATTGAACCAGTTGGAGGTACTTCTGTCCATCACTATGTATGTTAACAGAAGTGCTAGATTTCAGGATGGAGAATGTGTTAATATCTGTGTGCACTTCTGCACCTTCACACGTTTTTAGAAGCCTTAGTAAGTCCATTTGCATTTCATGTCTCCTGTGTAATCCAGAAGCTGTTTTGCTTTCTCTATAAAGATGAGCTCACTGTTGTTTCCAAGCAGACAAACATTATTAAAATAAATAATATTTCACATTTGGGTGGTATATAGAACTATATACCATCTCAGCACGAGATGACTTTCAAATTCTGAAATTTAGTAAGTATATTGTTTAGTATTTTTTACTTTTATGCCTGGTTCATACTTAGTGTTTCAGTGTCTGCTTTATTTCAAGGCCCTAAGTTAGTTCCATCAAGAATCCTATCTTGTTTCAGCATTATATTGTACTTCTTCAATTGTACTTACTAATAAAGATGGCAATTCAGACATTCATGAATACAGAAACATTTCCAGTACATCTGAAGCATGTTTTTTCTGAATTTCAAGGAATTTTTAGCAGAAGATCATTTTTTTCCCTACTCTTAGAAAAATTCAACCTGTGTCACACTTCAGATACCTGTCACTGAAGAGCATTTGACTGTATTGTTCTCCTATGATGGATATTAGTCACATCACCTGCTGCACTACTAGAAGATGCTCAGATAGCCTAGTGAAGAGGGTGAAGTAGGAACCTGAATCCAGGAGGTATTTTCTGTAGAATAACTAATAGCTGGTCCATGTATTCTTTTCTGCTCTACCACGCTTATCTCAGGATAGGTTTTGGATTTCCTTTATCCATTCCTCTTCTCCTTAAGCTCCAGAAGTATATTTTAAAAGAAAGCAACAAAATCTAGCTGACATAAGTAATACATGCCTGCTCAGTTTTATGTAGTAGTCTGGTAATGGTGTATTGCTAAATTTTCTGTACCTTTTGGAAATGAAGTGCTGTCAAGGCTTTGCATCTCACCAGACTGGAGAGTTTAATGCTGACAATGAACATAAATCTTTGTCTTGATTGAAAAGACAGTCTTTTAATTGTTACGTAAATTAAGCAAGCAGTAGGTTTAATTTGTGTTTTCAGGAAAGAGTAGCACTTAGAAGCTAGGAAGATCTTCCAAAGATGTGTCCCAGATAATCTTAGCACATTATGGCCATCCTCAGCCCACAGGAAAGAATGTGTTATTTAATTAGTGTGTGCCTTGTGGAAGGTTCAAAGTGAGCCCCTTTCACTAGTGACTGTTGTCATCCATGTCAAGGCATGATATATGGTATATTGTATGAATTACACTGCTGGCAATAGACTATATTGAGGAGTAGTAAAAAAAGATCATGAGTGTAAACCTGTGCTTTTCTGTAATGAAATTTAATGGTTTAGTTGCGTGGCTAGGAATGTTTTAAAATAGCATGTTGTTAAAGACTCATGTCAGTGGCAAGCACGTTAGAAATAAAGCTAAAGCATCAGTAGGAGTAATCTATCAGGCATAGCAGATTTAAGTCACACGTACAGGGACAGCAAAGCACATCACAAAAAAAACCCTATAGGCTGACAGGCAGGGCAGAAGGAACCGTTGTTTCCAGATTTCTCATGATAATTGTAAGTAGGAGCCGTATTTGCAAAACCATTTCTCTGGTGTTCCATAGCTTATAATGAAGTAATTTACTTTAGCCTGGAGAAAGATATTTTTTGTGAAAGGTCTTGAGTGGTCAGCACAAACCTATGCTGGTTTTTAGTTATGCTCTAATATAGCTCATAGATACTGTAAGGCAGTGTTCTTTTTCACTCTTTGACTGTGCCTTTTACCATTTGGGCTCTACTACCTAAAGAGGAATAAGGAGTAGGGCTGCTCTGGACTGGTAATCCCCCTCTTCTCTCACTGCCCTGCCCTGCCCTGCTACACAAGTCTCACCAAAGTTGATATTGCAGTTTGAACCTTAACTGCGTGATGTGAGTGCATTTTTTTTTCTTCTGAATTGATGAATGCATAACATGACAAGCATAATCTGCTTTATAGAGAAGCGAGATTGATAATTTTGGTATCAGTGGCCAGATATATTACAGTATATTTTTTTATCTTATTAGTAGATACTTAATATTGTATTATATATTTATGGATCCATTAGATAGGGATATAATAAGACAAAATTAAGACTTTTCAGTATTTTTCCATTTCTTTGTGTAATATTTGCAATTATATATGAGATTCTAGGGTAGAATATGAGGGGGAGCTGTCCCTCTTCTAAAAGATATTGTTGTAGTGCTCAGTGCTTTTAGAAGTCAAGCAGTAAAAGCCTTGCAACAAAACAAAAACCTTTAAGAACCCTTTTTATTGAATTCTGTTGGCTAAAACTGCCAGAAATAAATTAATAGCCGTTACCGCTGCAGTGCTTTTTTTGTTCGCAAGAAAAATATCTTGACATATTTTTTCATTTTGTGATTGGTGCACATTTCAAGGGTATAAATTAATCTTCAGAGGATCCTGGGGAATATCTTTCCTGGACACTTCACTTATACATCAAGTTGGCCATGTTAGCAATCTAATCACAAACCTGTAATTCAGTGGACAACAATTTCTTATTGTGAACAGCATAGCAGCTTTTACTATCATTTAGGTCAGCCTAAGATTGCTGATGCACCATATGTTTCAGGCCATGGATGATGGATGGTATCCTCTGGTGCCCATCCCTAAGTGATTGGAAAGATTGAAGACACACAGTTCACTTAAGCTTGCTTACTATTACATCAAGTAATCAGCGTGATAGGCAAACCTGTGCTCTTTATGTCACACTGCCCAACTTTCTGCAGGGACATTGTGTCAAAAAAAACAATCTCAGAACATTTCCAGATGACAGGCCAGTTACTAGAACAACCATTTAACAACTGGATTCATCTAAAAAGCTTAATAACATGGAAAAGTCAATGCAGGTTTTTAAAACACCTTTATTTATATGAACCAGGCGGGGTGTTTTGTTTTCAGGGGGTTGTTATTTTAAGATTGTACTTATGCAATAGAAAGATGTAATAATGCAATCCTTCTCCCAGTTCAGCCTTTAGGATGTCAAAAGATAGTGTTGCAAGTATGAACCAGAGAGAAATCCTGCTTTGAAATAATTTTAAACCCTTTAGAAGTTCGTTTTAAATTTTATGGTTAGAAATACACAACATCTGTTTAAAGTTTAAGACAAATCTTTTTTATTTCCCAGTGCCTGTCTCTGCTGATAGAAGTCAGTGTTATTTTCATTTTTCCCAACTCCACTGAACCAGCAGCTAACAGAGGCAATTAAGAGCATCTTCCTTTTTATCAGGCTCTACATCTTAGATGATGCTCTAAATCTCATTCTGTGTGAAAACCCTGCAAGATCTGCAGTGTGTATGCTATCAGTCAGAATAAATCAAACCAAATATCAAGTGAAGAGTTTAAAATGTTATAGTTTAAAACTACTACTGTTGTTTGTTACTGTATAAATGGGTGTTAGTTTGATGTACAATAACAGATCTGAAAGCTGAGTACATAGGCTAAAGCATCTATATACAACATCAGCCATGAAAAAGGGGTTAGGCACTTCTGTAAATTGAAACTCTGTAAAATGCTCCTGGAGCCTGTCGTTAGTTAACTTATTTTTGTGTGCACATTTTCTAATTAAAGAGTATGCATGTGCTTTGATTGAATACCTCGTATAATTACAGAATGTTTTTCTGAAGTAACAGACCTTTTGAACACTAAGTTCTGGCAGCTTTTCTGCTGTTATTTTTTAATTGTCTCAATGTCTTTGCCTCCCTTGGTCAGTTACTGGTTTCACAGTTATTATATTGACCTGGTTTGATGACTGGCCTAACACCAAAGCAAAGAAATTTTTGTGTCTGAAGTGTGGAGTTGGTGAGAAGTGCCAGTGAAAATTGTTTTAAAAGCATTTGAAAACTAACCACTCCAAAGTCAGAATTTCAAGGGAGGCTTCCTCTTGTCAGTGGTTTGATAGCTGAGCCACTGAATCCCATAACCAGAGACAATTTAGGCAGAAGCCTCTAAAGTAAATATTAAACTAAGGGAATGGAAAGAAAAAGGTATTCTGAGGAAAAGAGTCTGGGGAGCAGTGATTAACACTGACTTTAAAACCAAGGCCATCAAAGAAGTGGGGAGGAAACATGTTGATATTAGTAAGGCTAATCACTTAACTGCAGAGCAGAAACTGTTAGAAAGTTAAATAAGAATAATTCTTCTAGACATTGTCAGAATACATGAAACTGTCCCTTCTTGTAGTTGCTGACGCTTTTGTAGCTTATTGAGACACCTCCTGGGGAGAGAGGAGCTTATTGGGCTTTACCATAGCTTGTTCTGATGCTCCCACTTAACCCTAGAGCTGAGAGTGAAACAAACTGAAGTGTACAAATGAATGCATTTCAAATATAAAATACACTAGACTAAAATGGTTCAGTTGAAAGGGACCTACAACAATCATCTAGTCTGGGCCACTGCTTTGACCTTGTCAATGAGAGACAGACGTATAATTGAGGAAAAAGAAATTTGAATGTCTGAAAACACATTTTTCATCAAAAAAGAGTTGTTGAATGAGAGCAACTTTGGGAAAAGTTGTTTTAGCAGCCTCATGAGGCAGTGTGCAATAGGAACTTTAACTAAAACAAGGCACAATGAGGGTCAAACTCCTGTACTTTAAAAAATTCTTTGTGGAATTTTTTGCTTTTCTAAAATCCGAAGCGTCAGTCAATGTGAAAACATCTATAAGATAAACAGTCCTTGTCCCTACATTTTTTTCTTTCTTCTTTCCAACTATTCTGCCTCGGATAACAGTGAAAACATATTGATCATCTTCATTTGAAAGTACCCTGTAAACGTTAAAACCAGCCCCTGAAACTGCGTTGAGGTATCCAGAGTGAAGTTTGTAAAGAGAGAGGACCAGAATCCCTGTAAACAGAGTTGAGGTATTTAGGCAGTGCAGAAAAATCTTATTAGAAAATCTCCACATTGATATTAAAAGCTGTGGTCTATGTTTGCTCCACATTATGATTACTATGTGAGAATGGTGGCAGGGATGGGCTGGGGTGGGAGAGCCCGTACCCTGCGTGTAAGAAGTCTGGAAGTGACTGGATCATAGCATTTGGTTCAGAGCTGAGACTTTCCAAGTAAAAAGGTAGTACAGTCTCAGCCAGTGTGTATCACAGGCAGGTAAATACCTTTAAAACTGAACAAAATAGCTGCAGCTCCTAATGTAAAGAGAAGTCACTGCTCTCATGTGAATTTAATAGTGCCCCACAAATCAGGATTGTTTAGGTGACTGTAAATGCTTTATATGCTGGTCAGGCAGCGTTGGCTCTTCTGCTTAAAAGGAATGTTTCCTAGATATCACGAGCATGGAGGTAAGCATTCTGTTTCTGGTAAAAGCAATTGCAGCGTAATAATCCTCAGGTTTATTGAATATATGTTCTCTGACATCAGAATGGAACCACACTTAAGTCATTCGCAAGATAGAGACTACATTTTGGGAAAAGTAACTACATTTCTGAGGGAAGCACCATAGTGGGCAGATTTTGGCTGTTATGTGCCACGGGGTTTTTTTCTGTATCTTTTAAATGAGGCACTTCTGAGGCGCTTAGAACCATCAGCCCTATCATTGCAATAGGAAGCCTGTGATAAAACCGGTTCTATTTTTTCAGTCACTGCAGTTAACCAGACAGGAGGAGAAGCTTTTAACTACTGCAATCTACTGTCCCTTTTAAAATCCTGTAAAGATGGCAGACGCTTATGTTAAACGCAGTGGATTGTTGGTAAAGTTAACCGTGTGCATCCAAAAGTGGCAGAATATGGACTAAGGTGCAACCTCAATCTGTGCTGTAATAAAGTAGCTGTTCATCTGTGGTCAGAGATCGTCATGAAAGACCTTGAGTTCCTTCACTTTATTTTGCAGAAAGGCCATCAGACAGCTTTGCATCATCTAACTCTATCAATCAAGGACCTCAACCACTGCTTTCTGCTGAAAGCTTTCCTGTTTGGCTCTGTTTTTCACAGACAGCTCAATAACTTGTCTGTGGAGCTGTGATAAATGTACCGTGTGCTTCTAAACTGTCTCTTTAACACTGAACTGAATTTCAACTTGTAATGCTTGTGACTAATTGTTTTCTTCAGAAACATTTTTTTTGTTTCCAATTATTATTCCGTTGTCCCTGATTATCTCTTTTTCATTTATTCTCTGGCAATGGTAACATTTGAAGGCTGCCCTGTGTACAATGGACTGCTAGAAAACTAGACTTTACTCAGATGAATAAGCTGCGTAGTATAAAGAATGCAATTGAAGTTAATATCTATGAACAAGTAGTATAAATTTCTAATTTATTCTTTTTAGCAAAGTACATATTAAGTCCATTTTTAAATATAAATTTTATTGCCTCTGATTTGTGAGCCGGTCTTAAGCGAAACATTCTTGTGGGGTTTTTTCGGTATATATATAAAACAGGGCTGGTATCACAAAACCTCATCCTATTTGGGCACAATTGTCTGTTTTTGCTGAGGAGGCCCAAAATACAGCTGTTACAGCAAATGAATAACTTCTCACTCTGGAAGAAGGTGGTTCTTTTAGATCGGGTTGTAGGTCAATGGCAGGGCAGGGTGAGGAAACTCATATTGCAGCTGTCTGCAAATGAGCTTCACTCCTGATACAATATAAAAAGGACTTCAAGGTTGGTAAAGGTTAAAAATGGGGTATGGGGACAGATATGGAAAATATGGGGAAGCAGGAGAGTTTTCATAGTTGGACACAAACTCCACGGGCAATTGTGTAGCTCATACATTTTAGCACGTATAACTTGTGATCTTACGAAATCCAAAAGAGAAGACTGAAGTGAAGTGCAGTTTAATGATTGAGAAATCATGATGATATTTGACAAAAAAAAGCATGTAAAATGTGTTGTAGTAAATTAAGGTCCTAGTAAGGAATGCAAGTTAAGCGCCTTATGCTTGGGGTTATTAGACATCTTGGAGCTTATGTGCAGCAAAACTGTCCATTTGAAATTAAAAAAGAAATGACTGCAGGATGTTTATTACTGTGATAAAGTGCAAGTTCTCCTTAGGAAATTCTCAGCTGAGAAGTTCACGCAACTTGCAAAACTGTACCACACATTCAGCATCAAGGTACAACATAATTTTTTCAGGGGGAAAATAGCATGTGAAATGACTTCTCAAAAGGAAATAGAAGCTACAGATGGCAGAATCTGTTCTGGCATATATGAATGTGGCTCCTATGAAGCGTAATTGTGCTAAAAACTGGCAACTAGGACTTCTAATCGGCCCAAACCAAGCCAAAATGAAGAGCTAGGTTATACTTTTCTCTGTAGTGGTTTTAGTAGGAGAAGAAGAGCGAGCCTAAGGCATGTTTAATTGCTTTTGGGAATACTCTATTACAGGTTAAGAAGAAGAAATAAATGGTACACTGCAAAGCATGTTGATTTTTAGTGAACAGTGCTGATTTACACATTCCTCATTTAGAGCACAGAGGTAATACTAAAAATGGATCTGTAAAAAAATACACATGCTGGGACAGTTCTCAATGTCTGTGTCACTACAGAAATGTGCATAATAGAAAATAAAATGGAGTGACAGTGTTTTACTGCTTGAAAAGCAGGGCAAGTGGTGGAAACCAGCAGCGCACGGTGCATTAGCTGTCACTACAAAGGCAGAGGGGCAGAGGGTACATCAGAGCACAGCTAGGAGATTTGTTTAACAGATTGAGTGTGTAGGACCTACTTTGGATGATTTTCCTGTCATTACAATGCCAGTTGGGTACAGTAACCTTTCTGGCTTCTCCTTCCCATGCTTATACCCTTGCAAGCCCATAGCAAGATCCACTCTGTAGTACACTTCTTTTTGCTCCTGCTTAGCAAAACCACATAGAATTTGTCTTATAGTTGATCCCACAAGGCAGATCTCTTGAGCTCCTCCTCTCTGTCTCTGATTAGAGCTTTTTCAGATATTAAGAGATGCATCTCAAAACTGTGAATCTAATTCCAGACTGCTCTGTTCTGCTTCACACCGTTTTACCAGTAAACAATTAATACAAGCCCAACTGATTTCTGTAATGGGAGATTTGCTCTGCTGGTGCACAGCCTTATGGGGTCTTGTCAGGAGGTGGAAATGGATATGAAGCTATTGTGAACAACGTTGTGTTGACTTCCAAAGTGACTTGTACTTTTATGGCTATAAAATAGAGCAGCCATGAAATAATCTGTCTGGGTTTTGGTTTTTTCTTTTATGATGTTTTCTAAAGATCCTTTTTGAAGAGAGGTGTGCCTTCAGAATACCAAAGTACTGTTCAGGATGGGGAAGCAGGAAAATTAGGAGCACAACTGTGTATTAGACACTGGTTGCCCACTATAGAGCTTATGTTGATTGTAAAGCAGAGTGAATTTAATGCTTTTAAGGAAATCCAGCAGACTCATAAAAATACACATTATCTACTGGCAGGAAAGAAATCAAAGCAAGACTAAGTAGATTTTACTGATGCACTGAATGCAGTCAGAAATTCTTTCCCTTTTGGAGGCTACTTTTGCCTTCAATACATGAAGTAAAGCTGCAGGAAGATTTTTGAGCAACTTTTGTAATCTAATCTATTTCTAATCAAATTTTATTTCAATTGTATGCAGGCTGGGAGTGCAGGAGCTGGTCACTGGTACTGGTTCCCTAAATGAATGCACTAAGATTTAGAAGCTGGGTTCACTAACAATGTGTTTAATTGGTATCTACGCAAAATACTGAAGTCCCAAAATTGTATTCTGGGCACACACTTGACTCTGAAAAATTGGGATAGATTATGTAGAGACAGTGTGTAATTCCCCTTGCAAAGTCCTTACGAGTGCAGAGGGAGGACGTGTGGTCAAGCCAATCCCTTGTGCTAGCTACCCTGGCTATTGGCTCCTGCAAGGTCTTTAGAGGCAGTGATAAATTTGAGGGTAGTCATCTGACTTGCCTTAATCAGCACTGATTAAAAAGATGTAAATGGCTCCTGGCAGCCCCTGGATCAGAAGGATGCAGATGCTCTCTCCCTGGTGGTATGCCAGTCGCCA
Organism: Mesitornis unicolor; assembly: GCF_000695765.1. Classification (NCBI taxonomy): domain Eukaryota; kingdom Metazoa; phylum Chordata; class Aves; order Mesitornithiformes; family Mesitornithidae; genus Mesitornis; species Mesitornis unicolor. The sequence continues at coordinate 22,136 of NW_010186205.1, forward strand.
CTGGGGAGGTAAATTCCTCCTGTAACTGTCAAGGGTAACATTTCAGTCAAAAGTTTTACAGTGGCGCTCGGAAGAGCCGACACACTGTGAAGGTATAACAAGAATGTAGTTAACACTGCAAATACTACAAATGTGCATTGATTGTGGGGTCTTTTGGGGAGGTCATAGTCTTTTCTGTTCACTCTCTCTAAAAACACACGGCATAAATAGAGGAGATCTTAAAGATAACCACGAAGATTTAGCAGGCTTCTGTATAAGTGTCATTTTAAAGCTGATTCATTTAAAGAGGAGATAAATAGGAAAGAATTTCGCACAAGTATACGGAATTACAAATTGGTTGGCAAAAGTAAATCAAATATTCTTTATCCTAATTCAAGAACATACAGACATGCAGCTAAACTAAAAGGTTGAAAAAGCTTTAAAGAAAATATTTCTTCATGCCCAGGATTCCACTTCAATGAAATGAGGCAGCAATTTTTTATCCTATCTCCACCAAACGTTGGAAGGTTCTGAGTTCTCAAGCACCAATTGCTGTATGTTCAAAATAGCTTCTGCAAAGTAATACAGAATCAAATAGAGCACAATACCTTTTCTGTAGAGCTTTTAATGTAGCCTCTAGACTTCAGTGTCTAAAGGACATCCTCCATAGAAGTCATTATGGTGACTTTAAAAAGACATAGAAAAGCTCCTGTAGCCTTTGTAGTTCCTGTAGCTAATTGTATTAATGGGTGAAGCATTTAGACATCGGGAGAACCCAAGCAGTTACCTTTCCTTACAAACCAAATCTCAAAAAACCTTCAAAAATGGCTTTTAGAAATTTGGCCTTATGTTGTTAATTTACGCAGAGCATAAGCAAATATGCAGATGTATTTCTGTAGATTCCCACGAGGAGCTGTAGCATACCTGAAGAACGAGATGGGAGCTTGGAGCTCAGTCCTAGCACCCAAGGTGAAGTAAAAACCCAGGGTTTCTGAGGTCTGGAGTGCAGCAGTGACCTCAGGTCATTTGTACAGTAAAATGTAATGGTGAGTGAGAGGATGAATTCCAGTATATTGCCTTCTCGTGGAGAAGAGCTATCTACTCTGTGATTCTTTCTGAGTGGAACTGTTGATAAAATTACCGGGAGGAAATATTTAGTACTTGGCCTTGCATGCTCTAGGCTTGTCTTTTCCTAACTGGGGAAGGAATGCATCAGCTTGAATTTAAATAAAATAAATTTGAACTTATCTTTAAAATCGTTTTTGTTGACTTGTAGTAAATGAAGTGCCGAACAAATGCACTATCGAAGTATATCTCTCCAAAGTACATCTACTGAAAGGGAACCGTATAAACACGAAGAGAAAAGACCTGAAAGGAAATGTTTGTCAGGTATTGTATTTTGTGGTTAAAGGCCATCTAGGAGTAGCAGTAAAATAATCACTGTAGTGAAGATTACAAAGTATGTCATATTACACCTCGCTATAAATATCACTTTAATTTTTTATGGCACAAATTATTTGTAAGTTTATTTTATATACTGCATAGCACCTAAATGTCACTGGATCTAAAGCCCTTATCCAGGAAGCTCATTAGTTGAGCTGTCTGCGTCTGTATATCTGCCATCAGCATCTGGTGAGAGGGCTGCTGCTGACCCTGCCAGCCTTGGGTCATGAGGTCAGCAGGTCTCATTTATTATTCAAAATTGCTTTCTGACCTTTTATCAGCTAGGTCAAAGAATGCTGCATTCTCCTTGGTCAAATTTTATAGTGAAATCAGGATCATGCACAGATAATATAATTACCAATTCATGTGAATCTCATCCCTCTCTCTCCAAAAATGTACTCCCTTTGAGATTGATGAAGTTCAAAGAATTGCCTGTACAAATACGTGTGTGCTTCAAGAGCACATGGATACCTTGTCATCCTTCTGAAGTAACACATGTAGCTTCACATCTAATTCCTGTTTCCAACTGAGCATCTACTTTCCCCTGTTGTGGTACTGAGACAGCTGAAGGCAGAGCTCCGTAGTTAACAGATGATCTCATTTTTACCACTCCCATTCTTTTGAATTCCTTTGCACTATTTATAAATTCAACATACACATTCAATGTGTTTTCAGTAGTGTCTATGTCTTTCCCTTCAGCTGCACACATGTATCAGATGAATATAGGAGAACTTAGAATAACTGTAAAGGTAAAAAAAGCCAATAAACACAAATGGTTTGCTTGGAGATTATAACAAATTCTGGAAAGAAAAAACACTGAGAGTCCAAAATATTTTAAAGCTATTTTCTGGATACAGATATGCTCTAGATCTAGGATATCTCTTGTCAGCATGACTTCTATCAGAAGATTCAACAGAATCAAGGAGGACCCTGGTAAAACTAACAAAGAACTGATAGTTGGAAATTTTTGTTCTGTGGTGGATAAATAAGAAGCATAAGTGACATTACAATAAGAGAAATATTTTTGGAATTTTAGAGCATTAAAGTTTGAAGAGAAAATTGGCCATCAGATCTTAACAAGCCATACAACAGTATGGAAAATTGGAAACCATAAATGGCAGATTGATTCTTAAAGGGAGCTGTGGAGTTCAGTGTTATTCCTCTGGAATGATTTCATCCTTTTTAAAAGAAGGAGCCAAAGGTCACATTGGTCTTGCCCTTGAAGCAGACAATATGAGATGTCAGCTTGTGCTTTCTGACACTGCATATGATGAATAACCTTGACATAGTAATAAACAAATAACCTATATTAACGTTTTTAAGCACAGTGAAGTATTAATGCAATATATACTTCAACAAAGTATTGTGAATATACAGCTTTCATAGAAACAGATTTCCTCTAGTAATACTGTAGTAAATTTATGGTTTGTTAAATAATGCTGGAAAATACGGATTTTTTTAGGTAACAGAATGTATACACATCTGAAACATGGCCAGCCATATATACATGAACTAAGAGAAGTCCTTTAAACAAGCAGGCATTAAATTAAAATTATGCCAAAAATCTGAACATCTGTATTCGTAGAAACACTAAAATTGTTGTGAATAGTTTTATTTTAGTGTTACAAATACCTGTGGTCAATTATCAGTTTAAATGCAGCTCTGTCATAGATCACTATTCAGTAGGGTTGTCAGTTATTCTCTTTTGGTATTTCCAGTAAAATCATTGTGCACTGATAAGATGTTAAGATGTACATAATGTTTGGTTGAAATCAGGTGTTTTCTTCTAAGTATGGGAAGCTGTGAATCCAGCTGTTGTGGGGAGATTTATAACGTGGTGTAGTGGTCCTCTGAAACAATTCCTTAGCTTTAAGAACTGTCTTGTACTCTACAGCTGACTTGATGGCACACGAAGGGGTTTTGTGGTTAGGTTGGAGTTTTTTTAAACTGAAAATTAAACAACATTATTTGATATTAATGAAATGCAGGATAACATTGCAGGATAGGATTTAGCCCTGTGCAGTAGCATCTGTATCTTGGTGGTGGGCTGTAATTTTAGACATGATTTTCGTTTGCTTTTGACTACACACCATGCTCCTAAACAAGTAATCCCTTTCCAGTATAGACAAGCTGTGTTGAGATTTCTCAGTATTCTCTCTGAATCTTTTAGAGACATCTATCTCCATGTTCTGTTACATGTGAGTTAACCCCACGTCCTAGTCCAGTCTTTATTATTAAGCAAACTCCGTTACAATCATGCTACAATAAATATTTGCCATATGTGACCTACCTTAACACTTGTGAAACACCCTAGTACATATCCCAATGTACTTTACAAAGTGAAAGAACCTATTTGTCATTCCTTCCTCTGCATATTATTAATGTTACATGTCCATGAAGGAGGTGTGTGTTCAGAAGAGATCAAGGATGTATTTCATAGTATCATAAAAATGTTTCCAAGGTCCTAAAATTTAGATTGGAGTAAGGTGGAGAATGGCATGCCATTGCTGTAGAGGAAAGAAATGAAGACTGCTAGTTAGAAGTCAAAAGTGATTGTACATTAGTACTGCAGAGATTAAATGAGAAGAAAAATGTATAGAAAACAGGACTAAGTAGATGAGTGAAAAAAGTTTTGTCTTCCTCTTTTAACAAATATTTAACTGCTTAGAGAATGACACATCCACAGGTATTCATCATTATTCCTATGTTAAGTAGGGCTAAGTGCTAGAACTAAACAAACAAAGAGAGAGAACAATCCCTCCATTGTCTCTACGTTGAGTGTTAACTTCTGAAGAAGTGAAAAGTAAAGGAAAAAAATGAATATCCACCCAAAAGAGTGTGGATAACAGCCCCAAAGAAACTAACAAAAAAAAAATAAAACCTGTTCTTTATTGGGTGATATTGTAAGAAGGAAAAATAAGACAAGGGAAGTAAGCCCTGACTATTCATTTGCACTCGATAGCTGTCTTTATGAGCTGAAACAAACCAAGTGGTTGGTTCTCCTAAGCCACATTTTCACTTTCCTTTAGCTCTGAATGACTGAGTGATTCCCTTGGAATGGAGCCTGAAGTGGCAGCTGTGAATGCAGCTGTAAAAGTGTCACATAGATACAGATAATGTGTTTTATAATAATACAGCATGGTAATGCTGCTGTGATCTCGATTTTGTAAATCTGCATGTAACTCTTCACGTCGATAGAATTGTTTTAATCTGTTCTGTAGCCTTTCAGTTTTTACTAGGATCAAGGAGTGTCTCGTAAGTGAATTAACAAGGCAGGTACTAAACGCCTTACAGCAAATCTGTTTCCATACTCTTGAAGTCCAATAGGCCACATGCATTATAAATATTCTTTCGTATACTGCTATAAGAATTCTTGCAGTTCTGTAGCAATACAAAAATGTGAAGTGGTGCTCTCTTTGCAGAGGTAGGCTATTGCCCTCTGGAAAAAGCACAGGGCTCCAGGAGCTGTTTATAGCTAGAAGCTCTCCTGCATTTGTCATTTGGCTGTGATAAAGCATGTGCAAGGGCTTCGAGCTTCAGTGGGCTTTGTGCATTTAATTAATCATTGAAATCAGGTATACTGCTGTGCTACAGCTGCATAGTCTCAAATCGTTGGACCAAGAAGGCTGGAGCTAAGAACATACTTGGGTTATTTTGGAAAAGATTAGGCAGATTCCTGGGTGCCAGTTAAATTCTGGTGACGGTGAGCTCATCTTCTGCTCTTCTGAGCGTATTTATGGAAAGTCATCTTACTTCTACAATATCTGTTCTAATCTTTTTTGACGTATCCATTAGAATTTCCACGCTGCTTGCTTCATCTCAGCCACCA
>NW_010186206.1:0-1335 GCF_000695765.1 Mesitornis unicolor
ACTCTTCCCACAATCCCTTGGGAAATGGGAGGGACCAAACCCCAGAGAGCATATAAAGTCAGACAGGAGAGCAGCATTGTTTCCTTTTCTTTCTTCAGTTTATGGGTTGCGAAGCAGTGACTGCAGAGACTGACCCTTAGCAAAAATAACAGCCGTTCCGCTGCTACGAGGATGCGTGTCGCGGCGGCCATGGGCAATGTGACCGGGTAAGCGATCAAAATTAATTTTTGGTGGGCATAAGCAGAAAAAGATAGATGTTGGGCTAGGCTACGTAGGAAAGGAGCTTGTGAAACGCTAAAATGATGTAATTTTAAGATGTGACGCATTTTAGTTTTCTGTGAAAACCCACAGACGGTGCAAAGGTACGCTTCGCTTCTGGCAAAACCGTGGCTACTACCTAACTTTTGTCAGAATGACGTTCTGGGTAGGACCGAGCGCTGGTGAGGAATTAGATCTCCTAAGAATCCGCACTCAAAAATATCTTTGATTCCAAATTAAATTACTTAGTGCTCCTATCCCTGGTTTAGGCAAAAGAAAACGCAGATAAGCCGTAACGCTATAATTTTATTAGTTGCTCACGCCATTTCTTCGCTTCACGGTATATTTGCGATGGCTGTATATTTAGCTAGTTTTATTAGTTTTTTTCCTCCCCGTACTTGGAGGCTCGATCTTTCATAGTATCCCAAATTAATAAGAGGGTAGGCACCGAGGTAATACAAAGTTTGTTGACCGTTGTTGCGAAAAATGGGGAACAAATCCGGTCTCGTGAGGCCGGCACCGAATATGAGACAGATGCAGGTTGGGGAACAAATAGTAATAGTTTCTTTACATAAACATTATCAGATTGTTTTGGATTTGTGGTGATAAATTAAAAACCTACAGGCACACTAAAGGTTGTATAACTAATATAATAGCGACAACGATGCGTTATGAAACACAAACGCTGATGACGACCGCAAGAAGTCGCTCACGGTAAGCCTGTCTGCCTGGCAAATAAACAAGTCCGTTCGAACAGAAATACAGTGGAGCACAACCGAGAATACACTCAAGGAAACCTGGAAATGAACCTCAGGAGAAATATAAAATACACTCAGAGAGTATACACCTGAGTAGGAAAATATCAAATACACTCGGAGAGTATGAACCTGAGGAGGGAAATACAAAATACGCTCGGGGAATATGGACCCGAGGAGGGAAATACATTACTTAGCGTTAGCTGAGGTAATCTTAACCGCAAGGTGACCCGAGTGGTGGGGGTGGAGAGGGAGTGAATTCGTCAATCCGTCCGGTCGTCGGTATGGTTCCGAATTCGTTCTGTCGCCCCGGGTCAGGGCT
>NW_010186207.1:0-3980 GCF_000695765.1 Mesitornis unicolor
TAAAATGAGAGTTTGGGCCCTAAAAATGAGTCTTTGAAACCTTAAAATGGGATTTCGGAGCATAAAATTGAGAGCATGTGCCCTAAAAATCAGAGTTTGTTCCCTCAAAAGGAGTGTTTGGGCCATAAGAGCATGTGCCCTAAAAATCAGAGTTTGTTCCCTAAAAAGGAGTGTTTGGGCCATAAAATGAGAGTTTGGGCCCTAAAATAAGAGTTTGGGTCCAAAAAATCAGAGTGTGAGTCCTAAAACTGAGTGTCTGACTCGATAAATATGGAGATGGGCCCTAAAATTGTGCTTTTTCTGCCAAAAAATGTGAGTTTAAGCCCTAAAAATATGAGTTTGGGCCCTAAAAAATTAATATATTGGAGCCTAAAAATGGGATCACGAGGCCTTAAAATGAGAGTTTGGTTTCTGAAAATGAGGTTTTGGGCCGTAAAATGACAGTTTGGACTTTTAAAGTGGAGGTTTGGGCCCTGAAAGTGAGAATTTTGAGCCTAAAAATCAGAGTTTGGGCACTAAACTGAGAGTTTGGTTCCTAAAATGGAGCAGTTGGGCCATAAAATTGGAGGTTGGGCCATAACAAATGGGAGTTTGGTACAGGAAATATGCGTTTGTGCCCTTAAAATGAGAGTTTCGACCCTAAAATTAAGCTTTTGGGCCAAAAAATTGGGAGGTTGGGTTCTATATTGGCATTTGGGCCCTAAAAATGAGATTTTTATGCCCTAAAAATTGTCCTTTTTGGCATTTAAAATGAGAGTTTGGGCCCTAAAAATGGGAATTTTGGCCCTTAAAATGGGATTTCGAAGCATAAAAATGGAAGCATGTGCCCTAAAAATCGCAGTTTGTTCCATAAAAATGAGCGTTTGGGCCCTAAAATGAGTGTTTGGGCCCTAAATATCAGAGTGTGAGTCAAAAAACTAAGCGTTTGAGTCAATAAATGGGGAGATGGGCCCTAAAATTGTGCTTTTTTTGACAACAAATGAGAGTTTGTGTCCTAAAAATGGGAGTTCAAAGCAGACAAATGAAAGTTTGTGCCCAAACAAGTCATTGTTTGGACACTACAAATGAATGTTTCGTCCCTATAATGACAGTTTGGGTTACAAAATGGGAGTTCAGAGCCTAGAAATAAGAGTTTTCTCCCTAAAAATCAGTTTGAGCCCTAAAAGGAGAGTTTTGGCCCTAAAAATGGGAATTTTGGCTCTTAAAATGGGAGTTCAGAGCATAAAAACGAGAGCACATGCCCTAAAAACCAGAGTTTGTGCGGTACAAATGAGCGCTTGCGCCCTAATATTGTTCTTTTTAGCCATAAAAATGAGAGTTTGGGCCCTAAAAATAAGAGTTTGAGCCCTAAAAGAAGAGTTCTGGCCCTGAAATTGAGAGCTTTGTCCTTAAAATGGGAATTTTCGCCCTTAAAATGGGAGTTTGGAGCATAAAAATGACAGCATGTGCCCTAAAAATCAGAGTTTGTGCCCTAAAAATGAGCGTTTGAGCCCTAAAATGAGAGTTTGGGCCCTAAATATCAGAGTGTGAGTCCTAAAACTGAGTGTTCCCTAAATATCAGAGTGTGAATCCTAAAACTGAGTGTTTGAGTTGATAAATGGAGAGATGGCCCCTAAAATTGTGATTTTTTTTCCAAAATATGAGAGTTTGGGCCCTGAAAATAGGAGTTTGGGCCCTGAAATTGAGCGTTTGGGCCCAAAAATTAAGCCTCTGGTCCCTAAAACTGAGAGTTTGTGTCCTAAAAACGGGAGTTCAAAGCAGACAAATGAAAGTTTGTGCCCAAACAAGTCATTGTTTGGACACTACAAATGAATGTTTCGTCCCTATAATGACAGTTTGGGTTACAAAATGGGAGTTCAGAGCCTAGAAATAAGAGTTTTCTCCCTAAAAATCAGTTTGAGCCCTAAAAGGAGAGTTTTGGCCCTAAAAATGGGAATTTTGGCTCTTAAAATGGGAGTTCAGAGCATAAAAACGAGAGCACATGCCCTAAAAACACCAAGAAAATGACAGTTTAGGCCAAAAAATTGAGCGTTTGGGCCCTTAAAATTGTTATTTTGGCCCTTAAAATGGGAGTTCGGAGCATAAAAATGAGCTTTTGTGCCCTAAAAATCACAGTTTGTGCCCTAAAAATGAGCTTTTGGACCATAAAATTAGAGTTTGGGCCCTAAAAATGAGAGTTTGGACCAAGAAAATGACAGTTTAGGCCAAAAAATTGAGCGTTTGGGCCCTTAAAATTGTTATTTTGGCCCTTAAAATGGGAGTTCGGAGCATAAAAATGAGCTTTTGTGCCCTAAAAATCACAGTTTGTGCCCTAAAAATGAGCTTTTGGACCATAAAATTAGAGTTTGGGCCCTAAAAATCAGAGTGTGAGCCCTAAAACTGAGCGTTTGAGCCGATAAATGGGGAGATGGGCCCTAAAATTGTGCTTTTTTGCCAAAAATTGAGTTTGGGCCCTAAAAATAGGAGTTTTGGCCCTGAAATTCAGAGTTTAAAGCCTAAAAATGGGATCACGAGCCCTTAAAATGAGAGTTTGGGTCCTAAAAATGAGCTTTTGGGCCATAAAATGGGAGTTTGGGCTAAAAAATGGGAGTTCGGGCCATAAGAATGAGAGTTTGGGCTCTTAAAGTGGGAGTTTGGGCCCTGAATGTGAGAATTTTGAGCCTAAAAATGAGAGTTTGGGCACTAAACTGAGAGTTTGGTTCTTAAAACTGAGCAGCTGGGCCATAAAATTGGAGTTTGGGCCCTAACAAATGGGAATTTGGCACAGGAAATGTATGTTTGTGCCTTCAAGATCAGAGATTGGATCCTAAAATTAAGCTTTTGGGCCAAAAAATTGAGAGTTTGGGTTCTATATTGGAGTTTGGGCCCTAAAAATGAGATTTTTGGGCCCTAAAAACTGTGCTTTTTGGCAATTATGCCCTAAAAATAATTATTTGTACCCTGAAAATGAATGTTTGTTCCCTAAAGTGACAGTTTGGCCCATAAAATGGGAGTTCAGAGCCTAAAAATAAGAGTTTTCTCCCTAAAAATCACAGTTTGTGCCCTAAAAATGAGCGTTTGGGCCCTAAAATGAGAGTTTGGGCCCTAAATATCAGAGTGTGAGTCCTAAAACTAAGCGTTTGAGTCAATAAATGGGGAGATGGGCCCTCAAATTGTACTTTTTTTGCAAAAACATGAGAATTTGGGCCTTTAAAATAGGAGTTTGGGCCCTGAAATTGAGAGTTTGGACCTGAAAATTAAGCTTCTGGTCCCTAAAACTGAGAGTTTGTGGCCTAAAACGGGGAGTTCAAAGCAGACAAATGAAAGTTTGTGCCTAAATAATCATAGTTTGGACACGACAAATGAATGTTTGGTCCCTATAATGAGAGTTTGGGTTAAAAAATGGGAGTTCAGAGCCTAGAAATAAGGGTTTTCTCCCTAAAAATGAGTTTGGGCCATGAAAATGAGAGTTTGGGCCCGAAAAATCAGAGTTTGAGTCCTAAAACTTAGCATCTGAGTCGCTAAATAGGAAGATGAGCCCTAAAATTTTGCTTTTTTTGTCAAAAATTGAGTTTGGTCCCTAAAAATAGGGGTTTTGGAAAATTAAGCTTCCTGTCAGTAAAAATGAGAGTTTGTGTCCTAAAAATGGGAGTTCAAAGCAGATAAAACGCAGAGAAGTGCAGAGCCCAATGCTTTGTGGGTCTAAAGAAAATCTTCCCAGGGAAGGTGAGGCTGTGCTACAGCCTTCGGTCCTAGTCACTTTGGTGTTACAGCAGGTGTCACGGCCCGCTTTAAAAGTGAGCTCTTTTATCCCGGCATGGCGACAGAGCGATACAGAATCACTCAGAAGGAGGATGTAAGCAATGTTTCTACTAGATAAGATACATGCCCTGAAAAAAAAACAACACCGGATTCAAACTTTTCAACAACCCGTGAGCGACGGAAAACCAACAAGAAATCGAAATAACCACAAAATTACCAGAACAGGGTGCAACTTAGCA
>NW_010186208.1:0-2862 GCF_000695765.1 Mesitornis unicolor
GAGGGGGGCTCGCCTCTCGATTTCCAGTTGTTCGCTTTGCCTCTGCTCCCCCCCGCCCTTGCTTAGCGAAAAAAAAAACAACAAACCCAACCGGATCAAAACAAACCCAAACCCAGCACCAGTCTCCTGCTCGCCTTCTGCCCAGCATCTTGCCTTCCTCCCGAATCCGCCGGCGGATACGATTCGCCGTTCAGCGATGTAGGCAGCAGTTTTCATTTTTGATCACAAGGAAATGATAAAATGCAGAGACACCGCCAATCTGTCGCTGGGTCTGCTCGGTGCCGGATGCGTGTGTCGGCTGTGCCCAGAGATCTTAGCGCTGCCGCTGAAGAAATCTCGAATACAAACCCATGCATGGATTTCGCCTCTGGGATTAATTGCTCGTAAAAGGCTCAAAAATGCAATTTTCACTGCAGTAAAAAAGATCGGGTGGTTTAAATTCCCCCCAGCACCCTCCTGTTCCTCTTTCCCCGGGCAAATGCACGTTGGATGAGGCGAATAGAACAGAACAGAACAGCCCTTCTTATATAATGCACATGAAACCCTGCCTGCGATCTGTGCATCGTCCCCTCGCTGTTATTGTTGTTGCTTCATGTCTGCAGCAGGAAAATCTCTGTACGGGGACCCCAGCGAGGAGCCAGCTCGGTCCCGGCTTCGGTGCAGAGAGAGGGGCCGAAGGGAGGGGGAGGCGAAAGTTGGGCAAAGAGGGAGGGGAGGGGGAGAAGAGGAGCGCAAACCCAAGAATAATACCGTTTTCCCCCCCATTTTCTCCCCGCTCTCTTTGTGTTAGGGGCAACAGGATGGAAACCAGCAGTCTGCACAGCCAGAGAAGGTCGGCTGGGTGCGGAAATTTTGCGGGAAAGGCATTTTTAGGGAAATCTGGAAAAACCGTTATGTGGTTTTGAAGGGAGATCAGCTTTACATCTCGGAGAAGGAGGTAGGCTCGGTTTCGTTTTCCTTTCCCATCCCCCCTTGCCGCTCCTTTGCATATGAAAAGCGCAGGCAGCAGCCCCCGAGCAGCCCCGCGTCGCTGGGGTCCAGGGGGTCCCTGGGGGCTTCTCCTCTGCCCCCGCTACCCGGGGCCCGGCCCCGGTTGATACCGCAGCCCCGCGTCTCTGCCCGGGAGACATTTTCCAGCGCTGGGCACATGGAGGGATTCACTTAGCGGGAGTTAAAGCCCTTGCCACCGCGGTGAAGCGGCAACGTTTCCTTCTGCGCCTGTCCCCAAGTTCGGCTGTGGTCCTGCTCCCAGCGCCGCGCTGCTTGATCTGGGGACCATGGACTCACGGCTGGGACCAAGCCATCTGTGGGCCCCTTCTCTTTTGTATCCCTCCCCCGCTCCCCCTAAGCCACACCGCAATGGGGAAATTTCGCTGTGGATTCAAAATCGTGCCCCTCTCCTTCCCCTCGCCTCCGCTGGGTTTGGGGTTGAACCTCGTGTTTGCGTTAGAGTTAACTGGATGTGACGGTGCAGGCTCCGGCGGGTGAGGATCTGACTGTCCTCGCACAGCTTCCCCCCTTTATTTTGGTCTTGATAAATTTATCAGGAAGAAATCCCCCGGCACCAGCACTCCTCCTCCTGGTTACCCTTTAAACACCGCCGTAAGCGTTTGTGAGAGCTCTGCCCACAAGAAGAGGCCCAGGGGCTGTTTGGAGTCAGGCTGGTGTTAGGACAGGACATTTAGGGTAAAAATACGGCTCTGAGTGGGTTTCCTCCTCTAAGTGTTGTTCTGTGATGGGCATTGCAGGTTCACATGCGTGGTTACCTGGCCCAGCTTTATCAGTTTAGGATCTGGAGAGATAAGCAGAGCCGGGCATAATTTGATTTGGAGGCTAATTGAATCACGGGGCATGGCAAAGTGCGGATGGATCAGGGGTTATTAGAGCCCAGAAATAACCTAAACGCAGACTTGGTGACCCAGGTTGTGCTTAGCTGCACGTTGGCATTTCCCAGCTTGCCCCGTTGATCCCTTGGCTGCTCCAGAACCAGACATGGGCGTAGGAATAGATGTTGTCTGCAGCAGGGTTCAGGACATAGAGATTAGGGACTGGGGACAGCACTGGGGGTAAGGAGACATCAGACCTGTGATGAGTCTGTAGATGCATTTATGGATGGGGAAAGTTAGGTGAAAGGATGGATGCGAGGTACGCAGTGAGTGATACAGATCTCCTTCGGTTTGTGGACCTTCCAAATTTCCCAGTATGTCCCAACAGCCAGCCTGCGTGTCCTGTGTGATTCCCAGGCAGCTCCCAGACCTCGGGGGGCACAGAGTGGAGTTTGGACACTGTGGACACACAGAGTGGCAGACAGAATGACAGTTGTGGACCAGGTCCCCGATGCAGGGCGGTGCTGAAGCATGTGTGCTCAAGCAGCATAAACCTGGTTAACAGGGTTCGAAGTGGAGCTCGTACTTTGTGAGCCTGGACCTGGAAAAGCAGTAGCATGGCCCAGTCCAAGTGATGGAGGAGCTGCCTGCTCGAATCAGACTGTGCCGACGCAGTGGGAGCTGGTGGGAAGGGACTGGGAATGGGCTGGCCCAGGCGGGTCTGTGGTGGGAAATTCACTGCAGGCTGGGCAGGTGCTTACCAGGGTGGATGTGGTCCTTGGGGCAGCAGTGGAGGTGCAGACCAGCGATGGGACTAACGCTGTACTCCACAGCCGAGATAGCAGGAGGTTGTGTCTGTGGTTTGGGGGACTCGGAGACAGACACAGGGACACTTCAGGGTCCCTCTCAGCACTGTGCAGTAAGGGAGGGAGTCATGGGGCGGGCAGAGGGACAGACCTGGCCCTGCTGAAGCCAAGGCAGAGCACGGCGGCCGGGACGGCCGCCACAGCGGTCAGCCGTGGGCAGCCCCGGGTTG
>NW_010186208.1:2893-9526 GCF_000695765.1 Mesitornis unicolor
GCCACAGCGTTCAGCTGTGGTCAGCCCCGGTTTGGGACGTCCTCAGAGCCCCTTCACTAGGGAGGGGAAAGGACACTTCAGAGCTCCTCAGTACACGTAACCCTGAGCAGCCCAAGCCCCCGACCCCTCGGGTGGGCTCCACGCCTGCAAACCCCTCCAGAGCTGTCCCGACCTCCCCAAAGTCTCCGTTGTCAGCCCAACCCTGCACAGTGGGGACAGCAGAGCCATGGGGGGGCACAGTGTGCCCCTTTGTATGTGCAGTCCCTCCCTTTGATGGGACATGTACTCTGGGTCTTGCCTCGGAAAACAAGGGTGTTTTCCAAAATCCTGGCCATGCCAAAGCCTCTGTCATGGGCTGTGGGACCAGCCTGGACACCTGGCAAATTTGGGTGGGTTATGGCTGTCTCTTGTACCCCAAATAGTTGAACCCTGGAGAATGAACGGACAGCAAAGGCTCTACTTGGCTAAGGAGCAGGAAAGCCTGCGCAAGAGGGAATATATTCATGCAGTGATCAATACCAGTGGAGATGTGTGGGAATAAGATGTCTGTCTGTCCGCCCGTCCCTCCCAGACGTGCTCAGGTAGCTCGGAGCAGGGATGGGGCTGCCCGAGGGCGCTAGCTCTGAACAGGGAGCACTTGTGCTTGTTTCAGAGAGCGTGCGTGTCTTTACGGGGAAAAAAACCCAGTGCTGTGCAACTGAAGCAGCTCTGTGGCTCCGCGGGTACGACTGTGCGAGAGAGACCATAAATAACGCAGCAGCGACTGCCGATGTCTTTGAGACAATAAATAACGCAGCAGCGACTGCCGATGTCTTTATATGGAAGAATCTGTGGCTGTGTAGAGATGTGGCTGCAGAGGTAACATCTGGCCGCCTGCACGTGCGCTGAAGTGACTCCATGTGCCCGCGGGAGAACAGGATGCGCCCGTGTCCCCGGGGCCAGGGAATCTCCATGCGGGAATCTCCGTGCAGCCTGGGATGTGGCTGCCTGCGCTGCCAGGTGTGGGGGGGCACAGGTTTGGTGTGGATGCAGAGCGTTTCCAGGACTTTTGTTCAAAGACAGATGGGTCGCTTCACACACAGTGCAGGTTTTTGGTACTGGCTGGAGCTTTATTCCTTAGCAAAGCCAGGCCTTCACATACCAGTAAGGTCTCTTCCCTCTCATAGCTGTGATAGGACAAGGAGTAATGGCCTCAAGTTGTGCCAGGGGAGAGTGAGGTTGGATTTTGGGAGGAATTTCTGTACTGAAAGAGTGGTCAGGCACTGGCAGGGGCTGCCCAGGGCAGTGGTGGAGTCGCCATCCCTGGAGGGGTGTAAAAGCTGAGGAGATGTTGTGCTTAGGGACATGGTCTAGAGGCAGACTTAGGGCTGGTTTGATGATAGGACTCGATGATCCTAAAGGTCTTTTCCAACCCAAACCATGCTGTGATTCTATAAGATGCGCTGGTCCTGGCTCCAACCGATCTCCTCTCCAGCAAAACCTTCCAGGATTCAATGCTGTGTCTTCTGCTTGGTACGTTAACTGTCTGCTGGGGGTAAAAGCTGGAATGTAGCTCATAACAAACTCAGGTGAAATGTAAATGCAGAATAAATAAATGAAATGTAAATGCAGGTTGTTTAGCCTGGAGAAGAAAAGGCTTCCAGTACTTAAAGGGGGCAAACAGGGGAGATGGGAAGGAGAGGTAACAGTTTTAAACTGGAAGAGGGCAGATTTAGAGTGGATCTTGGGCAGAAATCCCTCCCTGGGAGGTGGGGAGGCCCTGGCCCAGGTTGCCCAGAGAAGCTGTGGGTGCCCCCTCCCTGGCAGTGCCCAAGGCCAGGTTGGACGGGGCCTGGAGCAGCCTGGGCTGGTGGAGGTGTCCCTGCCCGTGGGGGTTGGACTGGGGGGGCTTTGGGGTCCCTTCCCACCCAAACCACTCTGATTCAGTATGAGAAGCCCTCCCTGGGGACACCAGGGTCCTGTCCATGGATCCTAATGCACATCTCAGAGCTCTGCACCTTTCCTGGTGTGGCTGCCTGCAGCTCCCGGAAACAGCTTAATAAATCGGGGTTTGTCCAGCAGAACAGGACGGAGCTGCTTTTGGTTTCTTCACGCACCAGATTTTGCCCAGTGGAGAAAACGGAGCCACTGCTGGGTTGTGCTGAAGGGTTGTGAGAGAGGGTCCTCGCTGCTCTGGAGAAAGGCTTCGCCGCTCCTGGTGCAGCTGATGGGGCCAGCACCAGGAGCAGCCAGAGAGAGAATGAAACAGTGGAGACTGTGGGGAGACGTGGACAGAAAACTCGAGTGGCAGTGGCCTGCAGCGGTGGGAGTGGAGACTCAATTGTCTTTCTGCAAAAGATCAAAGCCCTCCCCTGCTATAAATTATTTTTGCTCCATCAAAGCCATTGGAGCAGCGTGGGTCTGGTGGCTGGAGCTTAGGAGTTAACTCACATTAACCTTGGTGTCTGGTGTCAGCTCCTCTTAGGCTCAGCGGCCGCTGTGGCGCAGAAGGCAGGTTATCTGGGGGTAAAGCAGAGCTCCCAGCCTCTCGTGTCAGCTCAGAGCAATGCAGAAAGAGTTAAACACCAGGACCCCTGAGCGCTCCCTGCAGCTCTGCCGTGCACTCTGTGTGAATTCAAACCAGACCTTTACTTACTTTTGCCTGAATTTCTCCATCTAGGAAGCAGGGCTAATAGTACTGACATCCCTAAGGCACAAGGTGTGCAGGGAGGGGAGCTGGACGCCGCATGCTGCAGGATCCCTCGGGGAAGGTGACAGCTCTGGGGAGGTCACGATGCTGCACAGACAACGCAGAGTGGTGAAACTGCTGGGAGATGAGCAGCAAGCTGGGGTCTGGAGGGACAGACAACCAAAATCCCATCCACATCCACCGATACCTGCAGGGAGCCTGCGTGCTTTTTCAGTTGCTTACCTAGGACCTGGGCTTGCAGGTTATGGACTAGCTCTGATTTATTTATCTTGGTCAGGAGAAGATGGGGATGCCTGATAGATGCCTGGGCTTTCGTCTGGCAGCACCCAAGGCTCTGATGAGAGGAAATATATTTTATCAGACCGGCTGATGTACCTGCAAAATGACTTCTGAGTTACAGTCTTTCACTGGGGCATCAGCCTTCGGAAGCCGTGACACTGCTGTTAACACCTCGAACCTTTTGGTCTTCCTACCATAAAATGGTAGCTGAGGCTTGCAGACCTCGTTCAGGCAGGGGCTCTGCGCTCTGCACCCCGCTGAAAGCCGAACTCTGTGAACTTATGCAAAAAATCCCTTCATTATTTAGCGTTTGGTCATCAGCCAGATCAAGCATTCAGGGCAGACGCACACAAGGCAAGAAGTGCTGAAGTGCACTGAGCTCTGCGGAGCGAAGGAGCACCTTCTTTGTGTCATTCCTGCGCCCCTTCCCCTCCACGCCGCTTTGCGCCCGGCAAATTTCTGGTAATTGTTCTCCTGTTCCCCGCACAGCTTTGTCACTGCTCTGCGCTCGGGAATAGCAGTCGGGCTAAGGCAGACACAGCTGGGCTCCCACCACTTCCTGACAGGAAGCCCAGGGCTGCCCAGACAGCATGAACGGACCCTGTGATGATGAGATGTTAATGAGGAAATGCTTCTCGGGGCTTCCTTAAGCCTTGTCTTGTTTGCTACCAACAGCATCGATGCAATTAGCACAAGAGCACTTCAAAAGCGGCCTGTTCTCGCTCCTCATTTGTTACAGCACCATCAAACACTGCACAGCCCTCGCTGCATGGACAGGGGGTGCGCGTGTGTGCACACTGGATCAGAGTGGTTTGGGTGGAAGGGACCCCAAAGCCCCCAGCCCAACCCCCATGGGCAGGGACACCTCCACCAGCCCAGGCTGCTCCAGGCCCCGTCCAACCTGGCCTTGGGCACTGCCAGGGAGGGGGCACCCACAGCTTCTCTGGGCAACCTGGGCCAGGGCCTCCCCACCTCCCAGGGAGGGATTTCTGCCCAAGATCCACTCTAAATCTGCCCCCTTCCAGTTTAAAACCATCACCCCTGGTCCTATTACTCCATACCCTTGTAAAAGTACACATTCAAAGTCATGTCTGGAGTTCACATAGATGGCTCATGCGTGTGATGGAGCCTGCCAAGTTCTGGTGGTGTTTCTGTGCACGGTGCTGTGCAGGCATTTTGTCCTGTCGTGGGGTGCGTTTGCACGTGGCGAGTGCTGCTGTGTCTGGGATGGCCGTGTTTTGTGGCTCTGGGTCATGTCTGGAGTTGGTAGGTGCAGGAAGTGTGTTGGTGTCCATTGTGTTCAACGTGCACGAGATGTTCATCAGAGCTGTGCAGTTACAGACGTGTTATGGGCAGTGGAAGTGCTGTCAGTGGTGTTTTAAACCTTGGCTGTTGGCTACACAAGAATCGTCTGTGACTGCATGGTTGGGACCAGCTGCCCCTCCAATCCCCTCCTGTTTTCAGCCATCCTTTCCCTTCCACCTTCCTTCTTCTGCTTAGCCAGGCTTAGTTCTGCACTTTGCAGAGCAAGGTGACAAATATCACTGAAGTGTCTTTTCTGTCTCCCTGGCACTGTCCTACACAACCAGAGAGGGTCAAAGAACACTTCGGCAGCAATGACACAGAGCCCCAGTCCCTTTCCCTGTGATGGAGGCTGTGTGTGACATGGGGCAGCTTGGTCTTGGGATCAGCATGCAGCATGGGGATGCAGAAGAGCTGGTTCCAGCATGGGGTGATCAGGGGCTGGCTGATTCCAGGGACCCATATTTCTGGTAGCCTTGAGTGAACACCTTTTGGGTCAAGGGACTGCATTAGTGAGCAGCTTTCTGCTACCATGCCCCCTTTGCTCAGGGCAGTCATCTGGCAGTGACAGGGCCTGGACGGTCATGGCAGTGACAGGGCCTGGACGGTCACGGCAGTGACAGGGTCTGGATGGTCACGGCAGTGACAGGGCCTGGATGGTTGTAGCCATGCCTGGAGGTACCAGGTGCAGTGGTGCAGCCTCCCACAGCGGATGCAGGTGTGTGGATGGGAAGCGGCTCCTGGAGCACTGCCATTTCTGTTCCACCGAGCTCTGGAGGCTCTGGCCGAAACCAGTGTCGTGCTGCACCGGTGACTGCACAAACACTCCTCTGTATCCCTGTCTTCTCTCCACACATGCACCTCACCTGCTATGAGAGAAGGACAAAGTGGACCATCTGCAGTGTCCCACTGTCCACGGGCTGCTTTACCCCATGTCCACAGCATTTTGCAGCTCCCTCTTCCTGAAGCTCTCCCAATGCTCCCTGTATTTCTTCTTCTGTCCCCTTGCAGACCAGAACAGCCTGTCACCTCCCTTGTGCAGCAGCAGAACAAGGACCCGGTGACCAGACAGGGCATTAATGCCGGTGACCCCCATCACCTGTCGGTCCCCTCCCCAGTGCTGCTTCCCAGCACAGCCACAGCCGCTGCTGCAGCCATGCGTGGGTTCCCCTCTTGGACACAGCCTGGGTTTAGCAAAGCTCTGCAGAAATTTCAGTCCCTTGCTGGGTGGCAGAACTGCTCAGCTTGGGGAAGTGAAACCTTCATCTCAGCTCAAGAGGGGAACGCGGTGGCTGGTGCTGTCCCTGAGGCTGCCCATGTTTGGATATTCAGCTTTACTGACAATCTGTAGGTTTCTTGTTACACCCCGCGCCACGTTATAACCTCTTGAATGTCTCGTGGGTACGTTACGCTTGGTGTCTTGTGATTTTCTCTGCCTTCCGCGTTTGCTGTGAGCGTGTTGCAGCTCAACAGGGAGCTGCTCAGGCAAATCTCCACCAAACAACTCTGAGGATCATCGCAGAACTTTGCATGGTGACTGAGTGATTGCCATTCCCTTTGGGCCTGATGTGGCCCCAGAACACAGCCTGTGACTGAATCAAGGAGCTTTGGAGTTGGCGCAGGTGATGAGAGAGGAAATTTTAACTCTCCCTCAGGAAGACACCCAAGGGCTGCCTAATCAATTAATCCACATTAGAGATCCTCATGTTGCCAGAATCACAGAGTGGTTTGGATGGGAAGGGACCCCAAAGCCCCCCAGTCCAACCCCCATGGCCAGGGACACCATCAGCCCTCGTCCCATCACTCCATCCCTTGTCAAAAGTCCCTCCCCAGCTTTCCTGTAGCCCTTTCAGGTCCTGGCAGGTGCTCTAAGGTGCCCCTGCAGCCTTCTCTTCTCTTCTCTTCTCCATGCTGAACACCCCCAACTCTCTCAGCTGTCCCCACAGCAGAGCTGCTCCAGCCCCTCAGCATCTCTGTGGCCTCCTCTGGACCAACAGCTCCATCTTCTTGTTTTATTGCAAAGAAGCATCCACACAGGAGAAAACAGATCGATGGAAGCACAACTACCTGCAAGGCTGGAAATAAGCCCTCCAACAAGCCAAGCACCTTTGAGAGCAGGCACTTCGAGCACCATGGGTGATGCTTTGACCCACTGCGTGTCCGCAGGGTCGCCAGGTCCCACAGGCACAGGGAGCACTGTTGTGACCGATGTCCCTGTGGGCTGACCCCGCCGGGCACAGCTGCGGGGGCGAGGCCTGAGGAATGCAGCTCCCTCCTCGAACGCCAGCAATGTCTGCCTCAGCACGTCCTGCCGCCGGCTGCCGGCCCGGATTAGCCGGCAGCGGCGTGGCTGCCGGGGGGGG
>NW_010186208.1:9557-17416 GCF_000695765.1 Mesitornis unicolor
TCGGCAGTGTGGGACTGCGTGGTCTGATGGCTCCTGGGTCTCATGTTCCATGCTTTAGGGATCTGGCTTCATCTTAGGTGATGGGGGACACGTCGGCTTCCTTCTCCGTGCCTCAGTTTCCCTTCCCTCGCCTGGCCTGCTTCAGCGTAGAAGTGTTTTTGGAAGCGTGGGGAGGAGCCAGGCTGAGTCCCAGGGTAAGAAATAGCTTTGTCTGCCTAGGGCAGGTGCAGTACGGATAACAAAGCCAGCAGACAGCCATGGCCGCAATTGCTGGGATTTATTTACCTTAATCCTTTCAATCCAGAGCCACCCTGCAGGGCCAGGAGCGCAGGACCTGCCTGCCCACAGGGCTCTGAGACCAGCAGCTCGCTGCATGCCGGGCTCTCAGGAGGGACAGAGCTGATGGCCACCTCCCAGCTGGGAGTGAATTTGCCCAAATCGACCATCCAGGCCTCTCCCTGCCGAGCACATCGAGTCCAGCAGGGTCTAATTCCTCAGCTACTGCATGGGAAACCTTAAGAAAGGTGAGGCAGGATCCCAAAAATGCCCACATCTGCAGAGCCCCTGCTGCTCCGCAGGCAAACCCGCACCCCAGCCAGGAGAGGACACACAGCCCCAGATGGGGAAGCTTTTCCTTGCTCCCCAAAAGGTGCCGTGGGAAAGGGGAACTGCCGGGCCTGTTGAGCCGTGTCCCTGCAATGGGACAGCAAGAACAAACTGGGGGTGAGGAGCCAGGCTGAAGTCGGCCTTTCCCAGGACTCGGGCTTTTCCTTAAGGAGTTTCAAGTTCGACATCTGAGATTAAAAATCGCCCCTCACTTTCAGAAATTTGTGTTCGATCTTTATACAGCAATGAAGAAAAATCCCAAGCAAACATAATGGTCATAGTAACTGTCCATCGCTAGGACGAGCTCCACAGACACAGCACCCGGGTGGCTCACCCTCACATAAATGACTGCTGTGCTGGCCGTGCCGGTCTCTTTACAAACCACTGGTGGCAGAAACCACATTTCACTCCCCAGCACCTGCGACTCCATCCTCACAGAGGGCTCCAAAACGTTTCCCAGAGACCCGTTTGGTACCTGGGAACACATTGAGCCGAATTCTTGGCTGCTGAAACCTGAAGGATTTAGTTTGCATGGCTCCAATCTCACTGGAAACGTGGAGGGGGGCAGACACCCTGCAGGGCTGTCACCTCCCTCCTGTCCACGCAGGTGACCAGGGTTTTGGCTTTGCTAACCGTGTGGATCCACCAGCTTTGTGGGTAGGGGTTGCATTTCTGATGGGCTGCACGGCTGCGCTGTGAGCGCTCGTCCTCTCCTATCTCTGCAGTTGCTGTGTTCTGTAACTCATACCCCCGTCCCTCTTTTTGGCCTCAGCAGCCTCCCACAAAGGACAAAAGAGCTGCCTGCTCCTTTTGAAGTCTGCCCTTCCCCTTCTCTCTCGTTTCACTGTTTACACACCCAGTGCTCTGTTGCGTTGCTCTGCTGCCCACTTCCCCTCCTGCCTGCCCCAGCGCAGGAGAGGGAGGAATTGTTTGGCAATGCCCTGCGTCCTTCCCTGCCCTACAAAATCGCGGTCCCACCATCATGGCCATGGAGCCCGCTCCAGGCCGGTGCCAAGGCCACTTCCCACCACAAAAGCAGAACAAAGCCATTTTCAATGACTAAATTACAGCACCCTTCACTTTATGGCCTCATTGTGCCACCGAGACCGCGGATGACAGAGAATCAATTTAAAGTGAGCACAAACCTGCCTTTGCTGCGAGCTGAAGGGCAGACGCACCCCTAGGCCCCCAGCTCCCTCATCCCTAATGGCAGCCACGCATGCGCCCACCCCCACAATAATACCTGTGGGGGCCGAACCTGCCCACCTTGTCTGAAAGGTGGAAATGGGGCCCAGACATCATCCTTTTAGTGCGAACAGATCTCGTTGCTTCTCACTTCTTCAGCATTTTTACCAGGGCCTGCAGTGATGGGACAAGGGGTGATGGTTTTAAACTGGAAGAGGGCAGATTTAGAGTGGATCTTGGGCAGAAATCCCTCCCTGGGAGGTGGTGAGGCCCTGGCCCAGGTTGCCCAGAGAAGCTGTGGGTGCCCCCTCCCTGGCAGTGCCCAAGGCCAGGTTGGACGGGGCCTGGAGCAGCCTGGGCTGGTGGAGGTGTCCCTGCCCATGGGGGTTGGACTGGGGGGCTTTGGGGTCCCTTCCAGCCAAACCATGCTGTGATTCTGTGATTTTTCTGTGACTTTACAGCTGCTCATGCAGACTTGCAGCACTTTGGTGAAGGTGCTGTGCCATCTCCTGTGTGTGTCACCTGTAGACAAGCCCTGGCACTTGTCAGCCCGAGCCTTGTATAGGGCCAGCTCCACCTGAAGCGTGTTCACCTGAACCGATTGCCCCCCTCCTTCCTGCAGCCTCCTGTAGATATTCCTGGAGTCGAGCTGCTCGAGTCCCAGCCCTGCGAGCTCCCAGCGCAGGCTCTGCTCTCTGGCAAGGAGGGGAGGGCTGGGGGAGTCCTGGTGAACCCCGTGCACAGACACCTGGAGCGAGGACATCTGCCACCGCCGTGCTGTCACAGCTGGGGGCGCCGGGGGG
This sequence comes from Mesitornis unicolor, assembly GCF_000695765.1. Lineage (NCBI taxonomy): Eukaryota > Metazoa > Chordata > Aves > Mesitornithiformes > Mesitornithidae > Mesitornis > Mesitornis unicolor. Next base: position 12,152 of record NW_010186208.1, read on the forward strand.
ATCGGGCTTTCCTGCGGCAGATGAATAGGGCTGAATCCAGCCAAGATTCTTGGAAAGAGGTGGATCTCAGGAAAGAGATAAATCTGATTAGAAATGCATGGGTAGAATACACGGATAGCCGTTATCTGTGCGAGACATCTCCGTATCTGCCCATAACGGCGCATAGGCAGTGGCTGTTGTTATGAGCAGAAACCAGCAGCAGCTTCTGGGGCTCCAAGAAGAGCTGTGCAGTGGCTGCCTCCTGGTTCTGGCAGACAAAGTCGGGGCACAGGAGGAGAAAGGGAACTGCAGTCATTATGTGAGGCCAGATGGGCAGTTTGTCTGCGTCCCTGAGCAGAAAGCTGGCTACAGCATTTCAGTCAGCTTCTTCGTTTAAATCCTGTCAGAAAAATCACAGCAAATTCCTTCAGTGCTTCCCAAAGCTTGGGAGGAAAGACATTGAATGGGGTGCAGTCATGTTCCAGAAATCCAAGAGACCTCATCACCGTCTGCCTTTCTGGTACCTGAGTGACTCAGACTGCAGCTCCCAGCCTGCAGTGACCCTGGTGCTGTTGGATTAAGTCAACTGATGGAGATTTGAGCCTCCCACAGCCCTGTCCTTAGCGGATGTGCAAACCCAGCTTCTCTCCCATCCTGGTTACCTACGTCTCTCGTGTTTTCTGTGAAAGCAGCAGTGCTGCCCTGCTGTGGGAGCGGGATGTGAGGATAGTGCATTCAAACCAGCAGTGGAAGGGAAAGCCATAGAAAAGATAAGGGGGACAGGCAGAGGACAGGATGCACGGTCTCGTCCTTGCTCCAGATCCCTGCGTGACAGCACCTTCATCAGGGCAGGGCTCTGTCAGGTAACAGCACCAAGGGCCCTGCCTTCATCCCTCGTGCAGCCTTCGTCACCCCCTGCCAGTCACAGCTTGGGTGGAAGACTTGGGATGCTCACCTCTATCTGCGTGCCTGGCACAGTGCGGCTGACACAGAACGGGATGGGGACCAGACCTGGAAAAAGTGGGATCTTGTAAAAGCTGTGAAGTGGCCCCTCGATGGCTCTCCAAAGGGCAGTCAAGAAGTGGTTGTGCTGGTGAAGGCCAAGGCCCAGCACTCCTGTCCTTCTTTGAAATCACAGCATCACAGCGGGGTTTGGGTGGGAAGGGACCCCAAAGCCCCCCAGTCCAACCCCCATGGGCAGGGACACCTCCACCAGCCCAGGCTGCTCCAAGCCCCGTCCAACCTGGCCTTGGGCACTGCCAGGGAGGGGGCACCCACAGCTTCTCTGGGCAACCTGGGCCAGGGCCTCCCCACCTCCCAGGGAGGGATTTCTGCCCAAGATCCACTCTAAATCTCCCCTCTTCCAGTTTAAAACCATCACTCCTGGTCCCATCACTCCATCCCTTGTCAAAATTCCCTCCCCAGCTTTCCTGGAGCCCCTTCAGGTCCTGGAAGACTGCAAAGCTCTTTCATGAGTCTGTGTTCAGTTTTGGGCCCTCACTCCCAGAAGGACATTGAGGGACTGGAGCGTGGGCAGAGAAGGGCAACGGAGCTGGGGAGGGGTCTGGAGCATCCGAATGATGGGGAGTGGCTGAGGGAGCTGGGGGTTCAAGTGGAGAAGAGGAGCTGAGGGGAGACCTTATCCCCTCTGCAGCTCCTGAAAGGAGGGGGGAGCCAGGGGGGGTCGGGCTCTGCTCTCCAGGAACAAGCGATGGGATGAGAGGAAATGGCCTCAAGTTGTGGCAGGGGGGGGGGGGGGTGGGGTGTGAATTTCTTTAGTGAAAGAGTGGTCAAGCATTGGAAGGGGCTGCCCAGGGCAGTGGCGGAGTCCCCATCCCTGGAGGGGTGTAAAAGCCGAGGAGATGTCATGCCTGGGGACATGGTTTAGTGGTGGACAGGTCATGGTTGGACTCCATGACCGTAAAATGACCCTGTGACCCCCCTGTCTGTGGGGATCTCTGGGGCCCTGGCCAGAAGCTGCTGAACACCCCCCATGCTCCAGGCAGTTGCTGGTGCCTGGATCCTGCCCATCGCCCCTCCCAGGGGCTGAGGCTCAGCGGGGGGAGCAGCACACGCCTGGGGTCAGGGATCCGGGCCTGGCTGTGCTCGGTCCACCCCCCAGCGCAGCTGTCAGCACAGGTGCCAGTAATGCCACAGGTTAAAAATAGGAAGTGCTAATTGCCATCCCTCACACTTTGGTTATGCTGTCTCCAGAATAGCAACAAGCACTGATATGGTTGCCCCTTCTAATCAGCAGGTTGAAGTCCACCTCCTCCCAGCATCTCTTGCCGCCGCAGGAAGCTCCTGTGAGCAGACAGGACTCTCTCGTTGCTGCGGGAGGGAATTTGGGGAGTCAGAAGCAATAACACAGGGAAAAGTCTGGTCACACCTTGCCCTGGAAATGCTGGGGGTAGGAGAGGCAGTTAAGTCCTCTTAGGACTTAGCAAAGCAGGAATTAACCTGGGAGACTGTGATTTTCAAATTATCCTTCTAAATATGTCCCCCTCATCCCAGAAGGGAGTCAAGTCAAAACTATCATGTTGAAAATCTCTCCTTGTCCCCCCAAAACCCCACGTGTCACCCTCTCCAGCCGACCATGCCATTACTACTACTACTACGACGTGTATTTGTGCCTTGGGGTGGACGAGTCTGTCTCCATGGCATCCGCAGGGCTGTAACTTCATTTTTGTATGGTTTGTTGTTTGTTTTTCAGGTAAAAGATGAAAAAAACATACAGGAAATGTTTGACCTGAGTGATTATGAGAAATGTGAAGAGCTCAGGAAGTCCAAAAGCAGAAGCAAAAAGAACCACAGCAAATTCACCCTCGCCCACTCCAGACAGCCGGGAAACACGGTACGGGCACGTGGTCACCCCAGGGCTGTTCATGTGCGGTGTCACTGCCCCCATGGCCTGCTCCAGGCCTTGACACAGCCCTGGGGGTGAAACCGGGTGGGCTGAGCTTGGGAGGACCCCAGTATGTTCAATACATGAACGGCCACTTACGGCATCAGCTGTGGGAGATGGAGGGAGGATCCGGGTTTCTGCGCGTGGCTCTGGATCCAGGCACCTGAGTGTTCTGTCTCTGGGACAGGATCGGGACATTTGGAGCGAGGACAAGGCCATTTCACTGCTCCGCTCCTGGCGGGGTGTGAACCGTGCTCATCAATCCATGGGGGAGGAGGGATGCTGATGGGCCTTGGGTTTGCCGCTCAGGTTTGGGTAGCACCAAAAGGGCTGTGTGGGAATTTGTCCCAGGAGCGCTTTTTGCCCAGAAAAAAGCTAAACCCTAAAGGTAAAACACGCTGGCGTGGAGCAGGCCTCAGGACAGGAGGTGCCTCAAGGACAGGACATGCCGAGGCAGGGCCTCGGTCGCCGCTGCAGAGCCAGGCCGTGACTGTGAGCTGTCTCTGGCACAGACGCAGCCACCCGCAGCCACACACAGGAGGGGGTTTGTGCTGTCCATCCTGGCTCCTCACAGACCGAGCTGGTGCTGAGGGGTGTGTGACACCGTGACAGCCGAAAAAGGAAGAAAAGGGGTACATGGAAAGCAACTGCGCCGTCCCCATGCACCCTGAGCAATGGAGGGGGTCAAACAAAATGCTGTGGAGGCTAAAACTCATTTCTACTGAGTATCTAACTTAAAAAAAAAACCCTAAGGGTCCTGAATCCCCCATACAAGTCATATTTTCCAAATTCCTCTGTCCTCAGAGTGCATCTGCCATGTCAAATATAGAAAATCCAGCTCCTTCTGTGGTACCTGCTGTGGCCGCCCATCTGACAGATGCTGTCAGGGCCTGATAAATCACACGTGAGCAGCACAGAGCGGCTGCAGCGTTGTTTGATGAGGACAAAATTTGGGCTGAGGTTTGGGAAGGCAGAGAGGGGGAAGGAGGAGCTGCAGCCACGAGGGAGGGGAATTCGAGGCACAGCTTTGGGTTTGGAAAGCCGGGGGCTGTGAGGGGTTGAGGTCTGCTTTGCCAAGGGCTGCTGAGGAGCGGAGAGGCCATGCACGGTGCAGGGCAGCCCAGGGCCGTTCGACAGCGCTGGAGGATCGGCTCTGCTCTGCGTTTTCCCTCCAAGGAGAGCCAGCTGCAAAGGCTCTGTGGTTTTCTGTGGGCAGGGGCAGCGTGAAAGCATCTCGGTATGTGTTTAGTCACTGGCACTGACCTGAATTCCCTCTTTTGTAGGCACCAAATCTGATCTTCCTGGCTGTGAGTCCGGAGGAGAAGGAGTCCTGGATTAATGCCCTCAACTCTGCAATCACTCGTGCTAAAAACCGCATCTTGGATGAGGTGAGCAGGACCCTTAGGGCTGGACCCGCGCTCCCTTGCCTCAGCTTTAACCTTGGGTGAAGATCTGAGACTGCTGGAGACAGCAGCAGCCCATCCTACCCTCTCCATTTCCTAATTCAAAGGAGTGCAAAGCCATTGGGTTTTTGTCGAACAGAGCCACCAACACCTAAAGAGCGGGCACTTGTGAAGGTCTCCATGGTTTGATCCTCCCAGCCCCACAATTTGCCCGACCCTGCCTCGCACAGGGGTTGTGAGGCCATGTTTTGGTGGTGGGGCCATGTTTGGGCGGTGGGGCCGTGTTTAAACGGTTCCCCAGGGCTTTGGACAGCCTCCTCCATGCAGCATGCTCATGTTTGCAAAGGAGCTTTAAGTCAAGGGACCGAATTAAGGAATTAACTGAAAACCAATATAGTCCCATGCACCCTAATGCATGGCACCATCTGTCACCCCACCTCCGTCCCTCCTCACCCCGCCTGCCCTCCCGGCTCAGCCCCCACCCCCAGGACAGGCCCTTTCCCCTGAGGGAAGGGGACGTGCTGGGCAGTTCAGCTTTGCAGACCCTTTCCTACTGTTCAGGGGTCAAACTAGGAATGTTTAACCCTGCCTTCTCAGCACTGTGTGGAGTGGGTTTCTGTCAAGACAAGTCAGGCTCTCCATTTGGTGCAAGAAGAAGGGACAAGCAGAGAGATGAAGCTGTGGGACAGCAATAGGAGGACCCTGGAGCAGCACGGCCCTGCCTCCGTGAGAGCACGTCCACACAGAGCCTGACCAGCACAGCTCCTGGTGCTATCAGAGTGCCAGTGTTACTGCTGTGTGAAACCCCCACAGTAACTCCTTACTTAATTGCTGCTACCCACAAGTCAGTGTAAAGTCCTGGCCATCTTTCTTGTTCAGCAATGGCTAAAGCCAGCTGGAAGGCTTTTACCTCTGCAAATTGACTTGATACACCTAAATAAACTTGGCATGGTTTAGGGCTGGGCTGGCCACTAAACC
>NW_010186209.1:0-13409 GCF_000695765.1 Mesitornis unicolor
GGCGGTGAAGCGCTCACGGCTCATCGCGCCCCGCCGGTGTGTGCTCAGGCCCCAGCACCTGTGCCCCCTTTTCCATTAAAAATTATCCCAAACATTTATTTTTTCATTTAGAAGGTGTTCAGTGTTCAAGATGAAACCCTTAAAGCCGCTGACTTAAGGCACCAGAACAATAACATCTCCATTTTAATCAAGTCCAAGAGAGCAGAAGGTGAAGCCTTGCACCGGGAGGGAGGGTTGCTAACACACAAACCAAAACAAACTCAAAAATTTCCATGTCCTGTACAATTGTTCTGTACCAGTCTCTGACAAAAGAATTTGTAAACATTGGTGAGAACTGGGTAAAAGAATCCATTTAATTTCATAATTCGGTTATGTGCAACAAAAGACGTGGTACAGTTTAATTAACCAGTACTTCCTGTAAAGTAGCTTCAAGAAATAAGTCGTTCACATGCAAAGAAGCACTTCACAACTTCAGTTTCGATTCCTAGTAATGAGCTCACACTCAATTTTCAGTAATAACTGGTTGTGGGCTGCTGAACAAATAAGGAATTTCTGACCCTGACTCACCAAAGAGCAGCCCGTATCCCAATTCACTTTAGGACACGATTTCAATTAAACTCTCCACAAGTTGTTCACAGATTCTTCATAACTGTTTGCAGCACTGGGGTCTCCCATTGCAGTTGATCCCACACTTGCCCGTGGGCTCAGAGTACCTCAGTTCTACAGCGATGCTCCATACCCAGCCCGTCCGGTGCTGCTCACTGGGGCTTCACCAGCTCCTGCACAGGGAGCAGCCACCACCCCACAGCACCCAGACTTGCCCAGTCTGCGTTTTTAAACACTAGAAAGCCACCCTGCAGTCACTCCTATGGCAACTGAACCACCTCACTTTGAAGTAAGGCAACACTATTTACTTGTTCTACCTACAAACGCTTCAACTGCCTCATTCAACTGCCTTCTTTGAGAAGAAACTTCTTCTCAGTGAGGGTGACAGAGCCCTGGCCCAGGCTGCCCAGAGAGGTTGTGGAGTCTCCTTCTCTGCAGACATTCAAAACCCGCCTGGACGCCTTCCTGTGTAACCTCATCTGGGTGTTCCTGCTCCGGCAGGGGGATTGGACTGGATGAGCTTTGGAGGTCCCTTCCAATCCCTAACGGTCTGGGATTCTGTGATAAAATAGCGATGAGGACTCGGAGCAGCCTGGTTACTCAAACACTGCAACGTAAGCGCCTGTGAGAGTGCCTACCAGCGTTGGTGCTACTCGGGCGATACTATGGCTAGGAGCAAAGCGCTCCTGCTTGCTAATTTTCCCAAGGGGTATGGAAATGCAGCTTACCTGCCTCACGGGGGATTTGTTTGCTGAAAACACTCCCACTTCAGTGGCTTGATAACAAGATGGCACATGAATAAGAGATGCTTTAGTTACAAATGCACCAGCAAGTCCTCTTAAGTACTTATTGACTACAATGACCTTTCGAAAAGACAAATCCATTGTTACCCGAACTGGCACTGAATGGCGTCTCCCAAAACACAAGAGAATGCAGAAGGGGGTCACAATTATATTCGCATTAATCATTAACAGCGGAACAAAACCCAGCGACAGAGATCTTTAGGAACTCATTAACGAGGGCATAACGTACACGCTTTTATTTAAACACGGCAATTTACACAACAGCTGAACGTTTGCTTTCCCCCTCTGCCCCCCAGGAAAACCTGTGTGCCTGGATATCCGAATTAGCACCTGGGGTCTATAAAGAAAAGAAAGACTTTGCAGTGTTCTTTACTGCAAGCACTGGTCAGATCCTAAGCAATGTGGGTGCAGTGACACATGGATACCTTAAATACTCTGATTTCTTGTCATCCTCCAATTAGTTCATCGCTTCACCTCAGCAGCGGAGTTTTGGCTACCTGGTTCTCTCTGAAACCCCGGGAATGCATAGATCATAAGGCTGAACGTATCTGACAGAAAAGGGACAAATCACAGTTGTGGTCTGAAGTTATTGCAGTGCAGATTTAAAACAGGAGTGCTTTCAAAGCAAGGGAACAGAATGAAGAGGTAGGTACTTGCCTCCTTGATGGTAAGAATTTAACATTGCTCGGAGTAGTTTGAGCTAAGGAGCTTTACGTTCGATATCTCAGGTACACAAACAAGCCAAGGCAGACTGCATTAACTGGAAGATCTCTCAAATGATACAGAAAATGTTTTGCTGGCATAAAAAAAAAAGAGGTTGCTTTTTGTGGAATGAGCTATCTATCATTCTTTACTTCAGCTGCAGTGACAAAGCCGTTATTTCCCTTGACGTTCAGTACTTCGGCAAGGTAACTCCCTTTGCCAGAGGGCCCCTAAAGATGAGAGGCTGATGTTTCATGAAAATAAAGTGCACTTTTCTGCTCATGCTTCTTCTAAAAAGCAGCCTCTAAGTATATAAACTTCTTTACCTGCCAGGATTGTCAAAAAAAAAACCCCCAGCCAAGACATAGCCCATTGACAGAAATTACCGGGCAATGGCAGAAAAGAAAGCCACTTTTGGTGCAACTCTTGCACTTTCTCCTCCCCACCCCCTTTTTTCTTCTATATCACGTAGTTTTTAATATTTCCTTTTTTTTTTTAAGCTTGGCTCAACGTTATCTTCAAAAGCAGCAACATCAGCGCTTCTGTGCACCGCTGCAGGCCATCAGGTGCTGCTGGAGAGTCCAGCGCAGGGCTACAAAGATGATGGAGGGAGTGGAGCATCTCCCTTCTGAGGAGCGGCTGAGGGAGCTGGGGCTCTTTAGTTTGCAGAAGAGGAGACTGAGGGGAGACCTCATTCATGTTTATAAGTATTTCAAGGGTGAGTGTCACGAGGATGGAGCCAGGCTCTTCTCGGTGACAAACAATGATAGGACAAGGGGTAACGGACACAAACTGGAACACAGGAGGTTCCACTGAAATTGGAGAAGAAACTTCTTCTCAGTGAGGGTGACAGAGCCCTGGCCCAGGCTGCCCAGAGAGGTTGTGGAGTCTCCTTCTCTGCAGACATTCAAAACCCGCCTGGACGCCTTCCTGTGTAACCTCATCTGGGTGTTCCTGCTCCGGCAGGGGGATTGGACTGGATGAGCTTTGGAGGTGCCTTCCAACCCCTGACGTTCTGGGATTCTGTGATCAGGTGCACTGACAGAGCAGAGAGAACGTTCACACACAAATGTTGTCTTTTAAACAGCACTTTTCTTTTTTTTTTTTTAAACTGAGCAGATCATGAAATGAGCATCAGGTTTTCAAATCATTACAACAATGTCCTCCGACTGCGACTCCTCAGTTACACCAGCTCACTGAAACGGTACCAGGGTACTTGCCTTGTACTGAACTGAACCGAAAGGTGCCAAAATGAACACGTTCGTATCATTTCCACTCGCACACAAGATGTCATGCAGAGTTGAGACATCAGATTTTTAGATCTATTTACAATTTTACATATTTTACAATATATATTTCATCTTTACAGCTACAGAGTGAATTCAGCCTCACGTTGGTACCTGTTGAGTTTCTGCTGGGACTCGAGTTCTGTACGTTAACCTAGTTATTAAAAACAAGTGCGTGCATGCCTAGGAGGAAGCTTTCAGGAAAGATGCCAATGGTCTCTAGTGTTGCTTAAAAATTACACCGGTTTGTGTAGAAAATTTAAATTCAGTTCAAAACCCCACAAAAGCCTAATAGAAATCTACCTGACTAAAATAAATACAATTCATTACACTTAACAAAAAAAAGATGTACCTTTAAAAATGTACTGATTTAAGCTCATCTGATTTTTTCTTTTTTAGTCTTAATTTTATTTCCCTTCCCAAGTAGCAGAGAGCAGGAGGTGAGGGTAACGATGCTTTTCAAAGTTAACACTGATAATTATCCTGCATAGACCTGAGGCTGCAGTGGTGGGGGCAGCTTGTCATTCTCCACATTTTCAGAGTCAATAGCTGCTAAGGCTTGGTTTTTGGGTTTAATTTCTAAGGGATATTTCTCAACAATATCTTGGACTTCCTTTGTAATCCCATCAGTCCAATCTATCAGGTCTTTCTCAAGCTTCTTGGCTTCACTGACAATTCTCTCCTGTCTCTCATTCAGCTGCGACAGGAGGTCCAAGTTTTTATACATTTGCTTAACCCCCAGGCACACGTCAGGTGAAAAACTCTCCGATTCTTGCTTCTTTGGAGACGTCTGACCCGTCATAAAGCGATCAAAATCTTCTTGGCTTAGATTTAAAGACTGAGCATCCAGTTTTTCAATGAAGGTCACGGCACAGCACTACAAACGAAACAGAGCGAGGATCAGGGCAAGCTACAGATTGGATCTTAGGCGTTTTACTTTTTCTAATCCTGCTGTTAGGCCAGCAACTGATTATTTAATTTAATGCCTCAACAGATTGCTCCTAAAGAGCTTTTCCAGAAGCTAACTAACTATATCAGACACCTCACATGCCTCTTTCCTCTCCCCAAAGTCTGAAGAAGTCGAAAACTGGGAGGACAATACAGGAAGACCCCACTTCAGCACCGACTCCCTGAATAATGCCCATTACAAACCTGGGGGTCACTGCATTTCAGAGGTGAGAGAACAGGAAGAACACGACAACTAGACAAGAGCACTATGGTAATGTTTAACAGTCTGACCAGCAGAGATGTGCCATGCTCTCTATTCCTCTTCTGAAGGAAGGAATGCCAACTGCCCATCTTACCTTGTGGATGCTCTCCTTCTACTGAAAGCAATTTTTACTATTCATTTTTACCATTTATTTTCATATTTCTTACTATTCATATTCAGTATTTCATTTAATTACGTATTTTTCCCCTCAAGAATTGCTTTACGATGAAATGCAGAGAAGCCAAGTTCATAATCATAATTCCTCCTAATATAAACGTGCACACCAATAAATACCTTACATTAATGACCTCGTTCTGCAGTCCCTTCAAGAGAAACTCCATGGGTTTAAATGGGGAACTCTGCATCAGTAACATCTGCACAGTCCAAACTCGGGATTTTAGGAATAAAAAGTACTTATCTTCTTACAGAATTAAAATACATCCAAGTCTCAGCATCAGACTGTTCAAATGAAGGACTGAATATTATAAAGCAAGCAAAGCACTGACTGGTTTGGAAACCAGAGAAGGAAGAGAGAGGAGATATAAAGCAAAAGATCTTGCTGTACTCTGGGTAACTTCAACCACGATGTGAAGAGTAGTTCTAATTTTCCTCCTATATTATGCTGTGTTTGCCTTTACCAGAAATCCCTACATCCAAATAAAAGACAAATCTTGTTGTACAAAACGTCAACGCTAGTCCTGCACTTACCAGGTTGGTAAAATAGTAGCCGTCTTCTCCTGTCATTAACCTGCTGGGATTACAGAAGCGCGTTATGTACTGGATGTTGGACTGCAGGCGGGGTGGGTTTCCCTTCAGAACAATGTATATCAGCGTTGGGAGGAAGTCATCAGCAGAAGCTGGCTCATTTTTGGTGATTTTAATAGCATTAAATATATGCTTGCTGCACTTGGTGATGCACGCTAACTTATCACGAGGGACACGCTTGGAATCCATTTCGATAATATCTGAAAGATAAAGAAAGTTATCAAAACGTTAAAACCGTATTAATCAGACACCTGAACGAGTAGGACGTTTGCTGGACAATACTAAAATTGCCTCATTTGTATCCGTGCTTGATGTTCCTTAACATTATCTGTTCATTCAACCTTCTCTTGGTTCAGTCCAAGTATTTCAAATACATCAGGTAAGCCTAAACACTTCCACGATGGGAAAACTATTGCAGCTCCACAGATGATATCCCAGTCCAGTACCACAAAGACCACTGCAAACCTAAAGGTCTGGACCCCTTCTGCTGACCTCTGTGAACAAGAGATGTGAAATGTAAAGCCGTAAATGTAAACTTCACATTCACGAACCCGTAATGGCTTTTACAACCATATCGGAGACTTCTGGGATTTCTTCGTTGACGGGAACACACAGCATCTGTGGAGTCACCCAGTGCAAAGCCCTGCGACAAGAAAAACATGTTAAGGCATTCTGTGCCAGTCACATTCAGGTGTTTGAAAGCAGCTGCTGCTTGAATTCAGTGCACAAGGAGGGCTTTGTGCAAATGAGGCACTGGTCCAGTCATCAGCCACTTCATTCCACTGAAGTAATTTGTTTCCAGAAAAAATACTTTCCTTTTTTTTTTGCTACAATTTCACAAAAGCAGACCAATTCATTTTCCTATTTACTCTATTCATTCCTTCTGTTTCTTAAATAAAGTGGTTTTAACTCTTTCTGGTTAAAAAGCTTCTTAGCTTTGTATTTACAGCAAAAGCTGTTTTTAATGTGCTTGATTTGGAACTCACTTACAGGACTGTGGATCGCTCGGCTGTTTTTCTTTCAAAGACTTACCTGATCCTCTTCTGGACAGCAAGATCTTTCTTCTCATCGTCGGTTGTTTCAGGGCAAAAGACATATTTATACTGTCGAGTCATAATGTATTTTTCAATCTGATCCATTGCTTTCTCAACTTTTTCAGGGGGCACTGAAAGGTACAAATCCCACCCCAATACAGTAAATAAACAACTCTGTGGCTGATTTGAAGATTTAATACATATAAACAATAAGATTTTAACAGGATTTTAACCTGAGTCAATAAAGAACGGATATACTTGGACTCTTTTCACTTTACAGCAGAAGGAAAAATATAATGGTGAGAACACCACAGTGAGATGCCAAAGTAAGCACAGGCACAGATTCACAATGAAGCACATTCAAGGCACAAATTAGATTCAGCTGCTTGTAGCTTACACGAACATACATTCGTTTTTCCTCAAAAATAAAGTCTTTGAGAATAAATCCAGGAAGGTCTTCCAAGTCCTCTGCTCCTCTTTATGTCTAAAAAACATCCCTGGGTACGTTTAAGCCATGCCTCTTACGTACCAGGCACATCAAAGCGGTTTGCAACGGCTTAAACGTACCTGTTCAGTGGGTTGAGGCTACACATACAACCTCAGTTTTTAACAGCTATCATTGAATTTAAAACAAGAAATGAAAACGACTGAACCAACTGCGAGTTGAGGAAAAACCTGTACAAAATCGCTGCAAAACTTGCTGGAACTGGTGCTGCTGGGAACAGTTCTAACGGTGGGACCAGAACTTGTTAACAGCATTTCTGAAAGCTGCTTAGGGATGCTTCGTTTGTACTTGAAAATGCAAGATATCCTCAAATCACTACCTTTTCAGCAGTAAGACAGGAGGAAGAGGAACACGATACCTTTCCAACGCGTCTGTAATTTGTCTGCTACATTTTGGTAGAAGTCCTGGGCACACTCAGATTGCTCCTCAATGCTTAAGTCCTGTCACAGAAAAGTGAATATTTATCATACATCCTGAATGTTATTTGTGAAACGTTGTCTTTTGAGCATTAACTGAACTACCGAAGAACATAACAGAGGTCTGAAAGGTTAAAGTTACCCATCAAGTCACTTTTCACCCTTAAATGGCAGCATAAACCCATACGTAAAGAAAATGGAGAGAGAATTTGGTTTCTGGATTCTCCAGGGCCAAAAACTGGAGTTACCCTGAACACAACATCTCAGCTCTGCTGGCAGTGCTGCATTTTAGGTCTGGTTTCCGTGTAGCAGCAAATTGTCCATTTAGAGAAAGACTTCTTGTTGACTAGCACAAACTGTCAAGGAACCAGGAAAGGAGCCAGAAAACGAGAAAACCAATGTTTATAGCCAATAACAACAACAATACACTACACAAACTCTGTGCTCAGAACAAACCAGTCCTAAAAGAGAAAAAAAACCAACTTCAAGATGTTTTCAAAGTCAAAGGTTTAAAAATCCACCAGAACTCCCTTGGATTTCCAGTCCAATTTGAGGACAGTTTGAGTAACCACTAAATGGGAAAGGTGAACGTGTGGGGGGAAGACTGTGGTGAACACCGACTCATCTCAGCCATAGGTGGCACTGCAGACACAAATATTTCAAGAACATTAACTTCTTTACATGGAGAACGAAGATGTGATCCTCATTCTATATATAAGAAGAAAAGCACAGTCAAGATCCCCTTCCCCAAACAAAAGGTAACAAGTGGGTTGATACTGTATTATCTTTTAGACTTAGGATATCTAAAAACTTGTTATGCACTGTATTATCATTTCCATGAGTAATTTATCTAGAAAATTGTTCCTTCAACAGATATTTTATCTTTCAGAACTAATTTATTCAGGATGCCAAGGAAAGTTCTCTCAAGACACCCAAAATACCGTTTACAATACCTGCAAACCAAACTGCTGGAAGAAGTGCAGCATTTTCCCCATTTCTCCCCAGTTTCCCCATTTTCTTTATGTAAAAGGCATGCAAAACTTACCCTTTTACGACTCATTGTGTCCAAAAACAGTTTACACTGCTTATAGATGTCTTGGCCAGGTTTATGGTATGTCTTGAGAAATTCTATGAACTCCTTGGACACTCGGTCTGTCTCGATGCTGGCCTGCCTGTTTATGGAGGGGCTGGGAGCCTTGGCCTCTTGGATCTCTGCTGGGAAAACGTGGGCACATCAGATTAGGTTTTTTTACACAGAGACGAATTCAGGAAGTATTCTATGGACATTAAAATGTCAGTTTGGTTTTTTGGTGGGTTTTTTTTTTCCAACTGTGCAGATGAATAAGTATTTCTTTCTCAAGCTTTACCAGTGAGATAACTCTAAGAAACGGAGTATTCCTCTGAAGTGAAACATTCACAACCACGTACCCATTTACACTAATGGTCTTTTAATATTAGAAATTGGTGTAGTGTTGGTTTGTTTTACTGTTTCTTACACTTTCACTCCCAGGTAAGACATCTCCATATAAAGTCAAGGCTTCCCCACGCCCGCAGTGTAAATGGGAACTCGGCCACTTGTGTTTCAGCAAGCACAGAAGCACCACATGTGTTCAAAGAGGGATTTCCTTGGCACTCAAGGAGGCAGGAGCACAGACTGCGCACAGCACACAGTTTATGGAGCTGCAACCACGGGGTTTTCCCCACACAAACATCTGATTTTCCATGGTACACGCTGCAGGTTAACCGTACCGACCCGGTACCTTCACTACCCAAGCTTGGTTCACCCACCTTTCAACTTGCCAGCCAACACTGTTCAAAATGAAGGATTGAACAGGGATGACGTAAATGAACATGATGAAAAGCAAGCAGCAGAGAGACAGAAAACATGAAAATATTCATGATCAACTTGATGCAAACGTATCTGTCAATCTGAAAACACTAACATGCACAACTGAAAAGCCTCGTTTCAATAAGCAGACATGCAGGGCTCCAGAAGAAAAGGAAATCAATGGGACTCGTATAGCTAAGTTGGTAAGTTTAATCTGGACTTAAGGTAGCTTATAGCTTTGCTTGTTTGTTGTTCTTTGCTTTTAGAGATCCAGCACTGTAGTAAATTCAGTGACTAACACACTGCTCATCTGACTAAAGCACAAGACTCATTAGGGCCTCTACACTTCAGCGTAACCTTCTCTGGATAATTCGGTCATGCACCATGACAACATTTACGGTGTTGAAGTGATAAGAATGGAAAATGTTTGACAAATATTTAAATTCCAGCTCTAGCAATCAAGATAGAAAGCGCAAACCAATCTCCTTTCTAGTTACACAAGGACACTTTTTCCAGAGGGGATTTCTTCCACCTTTCTTTATACCTCAGGTTTAAAGTGAAATGCCTGCACAAAATTCGAGCTGAACAACCAGCACTGCTATGTGGTGATCTAAACTCGTCACTTTTAATATTATAACCGGTAAGAAGCAAGGATAGTTTTGAAACAACACACAAAGCAAGCAGGTACGCTTTTGGAAGGGCAGAATTACAAGTTATTCTTTCCACAATTGATTACTGACTTCATTTTGAAGAACTACTGAAGATTTATGTATGTATTTCAACATGGAGTTCCCTGTATTATAACAATAAGGAACCTCATCCTGCTATTTGACCTTAAGGAATATGAATATGATTTTTCCCAGTCACAAGTTTAAAAGAGATTATTTTTTAGTGACTACAGAGACGCAGTCAACTGCAGCAGTGTGCTGTTAAGCCAAGAATTAAAAAAATCCCTAGTGTTAGAATGAGCTGACTTTTTAATGAGTGACACCAAAGACTACAGGTAGTCCCTCAGAAATGTGGCACCTTCATTAATTTCTGTGTTGAAATCTTGGTTTAAGGAAAGTGAATCTGTACAACATGCACTGATTTGTAAGGACTGCAGCAACAAAGTATTTTCAGCCTTCTCATGTAATTAAGTCTAAGAAGAAGCTGATTACAGAAAGGCAATGGCATTTGAACAAGTTACAGAGAACCCAGCAGAGAAGATATGGGAAGAGTTGAGAAAAGATCACCTTTACAAGGAATAAACACCACTAATATTAAAGCCCCTCTCAAGGAATTCTACAGAAACGCCACTTGTCACAGCACTCAGTGGTTCACTATGGTTGTGCCATGGTCCTGGATCCGAGTCCCAGCAAGGGATGTGAAAAAAAGGGTTTGTCATTAACTCTACTACACACCCCCATTCATCTTCTGCAGATAATTTACACAATAATGAATGGTACCTCTTCAAATTCCTTTAGTCAGCAGATCCCATCAGAATTACAAGCCTATAACACAGGACAAGATCCCAAAGCTGTTTGCATCAAGGGTTTTGGTGTCCTTTTGGTTTAAATGAAACCAATGAAACATCTTCTCTTGATGTGAAATTGTCTTTTTGGTTAATGTAACAAACACCCGAAGATGTTTAGAGAATGAAAAGGTTCTTGAAGTGTGAACTATTCCATTTGCGTATAATCAGATCTATAATGGCCACCTGGAATTATTTTTTTATTAAATATGAAGCAGCACAAGATGTAGCTACTTCTTACAAAATCCTGATTGTTTGAAACTGCATTATCCTTCAGACGTCACGCTGAGCTGGAGCTCAAAGAAGCTTCAGCTTCGTTCCTCTACTCTCCCTGCCAAGCAGCAAAGAATTGGTTGAGGAGATTCCAGTTCACTTCAAGACGCTGGACTTGCTTTTTCGGTCACCTTCATATTCAACAGCACAAGTTGTAACTGGCACAACCCTAGTTTGTGTTTTGCCAAGCCCAACTAAGCAGTAAACTTACTAAAACCAGGCAGACAGCTCGCTCAAGCTGTACTGCGTTACCTTCAGTAGGGGAAGCCAGTTCCCAGGAGGGAGTGAAAATTTCCTTCAAATCCCTGAGGATGTTATCAGCATTTCGCTCCCTCCCGAGCTGTCCTTGCTTAGCGATTTTCTCTTGAGCCACTGCAAGAAACGCAAAAGCAAGCGCGGCACCAAGAGCAGGAGCGTGGCAGGAGAGACGGCGAACGGGACAAAAAAAAACAAGAAAAGATGGAAAGTGAGAAGAACGAACGTAAAAAAGGTTCATAACACACAGCTGAACGCCTCGTTTAGCAAGCTGCTGCCCATGCACCATGACAAATTCCAAGATGAAACCCAGACATATTTAGAATTTCTGACTATGGAAATGCATGGTCTATAAAGCTGAGATGCAGTAATGTTGCTTTTTCTTCTGGAATGCCTCCTCCACGTGATTTCCTGATTTTTGCCCATGTGAGCTATTGCTGTGCAAAGCCATCAGTGCCATTAACCGCTATTACTCGTAAGACGCGCTGCACACACATTCAGCCAAGCACAAACTTCATATTCACAACCCACAAGTTTCCTTTTGCACTGATTTTCATTTAAAGGCATCCTGCTTACACATTCTCTTTTTTTTCCTGTTAAAGCTGTTGAAGTGATCCACTATGGCAGCACCATCTGATATTTTACATCAGCATTTCTGTCACACTTGGAGATGCCAGTTTGTTTGAGGCGACCAGAGCCTTTTCTCCTGCTTTCTTCAGGAGGAGTTCCCCTTCACATCCCAAACCACCACATCACACTAGGGCTGACTCAAGAATGTAGCAAGAATGTGTTGTATGAGGAAGATACTTCCACTCAGCAGTGCACTGACAGATCACCACCAGGAGTACGTTTAGACTACACTTTAGTGGAAGAACTCCTGTGTAACGGCCACAGATTTAGAAGTGCACTGTTCTATTTAAAAGATTGTATGGTATGACCCCAAAGCTCACATTTTTCTGTGTTTTCTGTAGCACTTCACATATCACTTTCCAGAAGCATCATTATTCCAACTTAACTCAAATCACAGAGCATTACCCTGCCTTTTAGGACAATACATCTACGAGAACCACTGTAACTTAACATGTTGTACAGAACCACTAAGAGCAAAGGAGAAAGTTACCTTTCTTAGCTCCTGTTCTGGAAGAAGCAGTGAAGAACTTCTTCACAGTCGTGACCTTTCGTGTTTTCTCATTGGTTTTCTTTTCTTCAAATTTTGAAAAGGTCAGCGACTGTGCCCCTTGGGTACTCTGGCTGCTGGCGTACGCTTCTTCCTCCTCACGCTGAAGCCTGGAATTAGAAAAGTGTAGGTCTAATTTAAGTGCTTAAAACCAGCATAAATAAGATACGCAATAAATTAATTACTCACTTGACTTGCTAATTCTCCTCTACGCCCATCCTCATTTCTTGCTTCCTACCACGTGTCCCTTCACTACACTAAGCCCGCTCTTTTCATGATGTAACTGTGCGTGGGAAAGTTTAACATGGCCAGGGAGGATACAACAGTAAGGTCAAAAGCCCATTTTTCAATCTACACATACAAAGTAGAGGAGCACAAACTTACTAATCCTTCAATGGCTGCTCTTCTTCCTATGTAGGAGGATTAAAATAGGTTCAATTATATTGCCCTATAGATGCTAAAACGTTGAGCAATTTTCTTTAAGCATCCATCAGGCTCAGGATGGACTTTAAATGGTCTTGTCTTTGTCATCTCAAAGCAGGAATTGTGTCCTATCTGTGCTGTCAAGCAAACAATCACAGCTCATCTGTTCCTTTGGCATCTCCCTACTGAAGAGCTACTTAATAAAGAATTCCTTAAATGCCCCATTTTATTGTACACAGACATTATGAGACTGACAGCACAGCTATCTGCTCCAATAGTACTGAAGTTTCCATTAACTGTTTAAGCCAAATTTATGGCAGAGGGAAATCACATCCTCTGTGCTATACTCAACAGCTTACCTGGCACCTCCCGATTAGCCTAGAAAAGGTTTTAAGTGCTTCTTTCTGCCTTTCTTTGCAGTTAATCTGTTCCAGTGCCACCCAGTAAAGACAATTTTAAAAACAAACTTCAAGGCCTAAGGTAAGAGGGTTTATGGCAGTCAGATATCAGAAAATTTGGTGTGCCAGTTCTGGTGTATGCCACTAATACATTAAGGTAAGCGTAGGTAGAGAATCTGTGTCAATATGAACAAGCATATATATATATATATTAT
>NW_010186210.1:0-12142 GCF_000695765.1 Mesitornis unicolor
ACCACCTCTCCTTGCTGGCCTGTCTTTCCTATAAAGTTATGGTCGTCATGCTGGGAATCTTTCAGCTGGGTTAGAACAGATGAATTATAAGGAAGTTCAATTATTTCCGGTTTGAAAACTTACTTGTCTACCTATGTTCAATATTGTGGCTTGTTTAAAGTATACTCTGGAAATTAGGGGGAGGAGGGTTTATCAGTCACAAGAAATTTAAAGAGAAGAGAGCAGTCTCCATATTTGTCACCACAGCTTTAAAATTGAATGTACAAACTTATTTTTAAAAGAGTTGCAAGTTTGTTTGTTTTGTTGTTTTTTCTTTCCAAAGTTCTCTTGAAATATGAAGTTACAGTTCTAGAAGTGACTTTCCAAGTTAAAAACTAACAAAGGTATAAAGCACCCTGATATCTGAATTGTTCTTTCTTGCACTGAAGTATGCAACATTACAGACAAAAACTGCAAAGGTTTGCACAAACATGAATACACCAGTTAGAAAAAAAAATAATCACATTTTTAACTATTACAAACATACACATGTCCCAGGCTACTTCTTACACATCTGTGGCATCTGTAGTTCAGTATATAAAGTGGTGTTCATAAGAGAAATGGACTACTAACACCACCTTAGATCATAACATCTTTAACTTTATCAAGTATTACGTAATTAATATAATAAATTTAGCTCACAAGCTCCTTATTTATTGCTTCTTACACTTTCACCAAGCCAGTACGTCCTCGGAGAGCATTACAATTTCTGTATCTGGAGGAAGGCAGCAAGACAAGGTGTTATCAATGCTTACTTTCTTCACTATCTCAGCTCTTGTAGGTGCTTCCTGCCAGTAGCTTACTTCTCAGCATGCTGACTTGCAGTATTTTTCTACCTGGCATCACAATCCAAGCATGTTGGAGAAGGGCCTTAGGCAGCGGGGTAAGTAATGGCTGTCTGGCTGTTATTAGGAGGGAGCTTGATGCCGCCCACGAGGAGAGGGGCCTTAGGGGGCTTTGTGCCCGCTGATCCACCTGAGCCCATCAGGGACGAGTGCATCAAACAGCCAGGATCAGCAGCAGTGAAGGCCACAGGAAGGAGGAAGGCGGGGTGTGGCGGTGCCCAGGTGGGGCAGTGCCTGGGGCAGCTGCAGAACTTTCTGGTAGGTGGCACTATGTGTGGCTGCACAGCACCTAGCAGCCTCTGCGTCCAGCAGGTGGGAGGCCCTTCCTCCCCCTCAGCCTCCAGAAACCTCCATGGCAGGTGGGTACAGGGTGTGGAGTAACCGCTCAAGGCTTAACACCTGTTAGCAAGGTGTTCAGCCTCACAATTTTATTTCTCTGGGTCTGAAATTCTGCTTTTTCTCTGTATCCTGTTCTGGACTGTGCCTCCCTCAGGCTGCTGGTTACAGCAGAAAGTGAGGTCTCGATTTTTGGTTTGGAAATAGCTGGTGTGTATTTCAGGTTGAACGGCAGTCCTGTCTTGTATCAGAAATAGTGTGGCCAGCAGGAGCAGGGAAGTGATCCTTCCCCTGTACTCTGCACTGAAACTGCACCTTGAAATCTGTGTTCAGTTTTGGGCCCCTCACTACAAAAAGGACATTGAGGCACTGGAGCATGTCCAGAGAAGCGCAATGAAGCTGATGAAGGGTCTGGAGCACAAGAATTAGGAGGAGCGACTGAGGGAGCTGGAGTTGTTTAGTCTGGAGAAAAGGAGGCTGAGGTGAGACCTTATTGCCCTCTACAACTGCCTGAAAGGAGGTTGTAGCAAGGTGGGAGTTGGTCTCTTCTCCCCCATAGCTAGCAATAGGACAAGAGGTAATGGCCTCAAGTTGCGCCTGGGGAGGTTTAGGTTGGATATTAGGAGGAATTTCTTTACTGTAAGGGTTGTCAAGCACTGGAACAGGCTGCCCAGGGAGGTGGTTGAGTCACCATCCCTGGAGGTGTTTAAAAGATGAGTAGATGTCACGCTTAGGGACATGGTCTAGTGGCGGTCTTGTCGCTGGATCAATGGTTGGACTCGATGATCTTAAAGACATTTTCTAACCAAAACCATTCTATGATTCTATGATCCATTCCATGGTGCTCCTCTGGTAATTTTTGTGTAATGTGCCTCACAGTTGTAGTAGCCTTTTTGTCCCTTTTTATAAATGTTAGATTCTCTACTATGAGCAGTTCATGATACTATCAAAATAAGCATATGTGGCTTTGCCAGCGTAGTACATGCAGTTGAGACCATGGCATCCTGTAGCCTCAGCTAGATGAGAGTCTCTGAGAAGGAGCATACTTTTTTTCCCCTTCTGTATTATGTCAGATACTTCTGAGGGTTTTCACTGATTTTCTCTGTTCATATTGTTGTGTTAAACCATACAGTTGTGGTTGAGAAAATGTTTACATTCCAGAGGACTAGTCAGTGAATATTCAATACACAACAAATTTGTGACTGTCTTTTATTATGACCAATTTATTAGGAAAAAGCCTCCAAACCTTGGCTTTCTTTAAGCACTGACTGCACTGTGAATGATAAGTGTGGTTTTACTAAGTGTTACAAACAGACATAAAAACAGAATTGGCTGTTAACTTTGTTTCTGCAATACTATTATGTGATGACAGTTTGTGCCTACAAGCAGAAATTTCTTAAATTTCTTTATTAATTCATTGTTGTGTGCTCTTTTACATGATGTTGCTAAGGTAATGCAAACTTCACTGCCTACTTCAGCATCCCTTTGTAATGCCCTTTGTTCTCTCTAGTATTAGAGGGTAGCATATTTGTAAGTGGCTGCAGTCTATTTGTGCCCCATTTTCAGGTGGTTAGTTTAATAGTAAGGATAGGTACTTAATTCTGAATTTGCATAAATTGAAGGACTGCTCTTCTAGGCCTCTGGGAAATTGGTGCAGCCTTTCATGAAGTTCCTATGTAACTATGGCCATATTAAGTTGTCATCACTGCATAACACACTTTCAGCTCCTTCAACTTCTTTTTAAAATTATTTCTTGGCAGTCAGACAATCTTAGGAAAGGAAAAGGAACATTAAGTGTTACTGACACTCAAACTTCAGATAGAGGCTTAATGGAAAAGACACTGGAGGTGGGGTGAGAACTAAAGGCTGTGAAAGGAGAAGATGTCAAGGATAACTTGAGGGCTACTACACCAAAGCCAGTTGTTTTCTGAAGCCATTGAAGGAAATATGTCTGGGGAACCTGCTTGTGAGATCCTGTTCTATGAACCCCTTTTCAAAATCTGCTTGCATGTTGTTATGTTTCTATGTCATAGTGCCTCTTCAGGGGAGCAGCAAGTTGCTTTTTGGGGGGCATTGTGAGTTCAGGCCAGCCATAAAGCATTTCAAAATCAAATCACATGCCTGAATATATAAAAGACATATCATGTATTTTCTGGTTTTAAAGTTTTCAGGTACGGTTCTTTCTTCCCCCACTCCCTCTGCCTTGAAATGGCAAACTGTTACATTTTTTGTTTGGGATTTTTTTTTGTTTGCTGCTTTCACAGTCCTGATGCATTCTAATAAAATGGGTATCCACTGCTATGTATTTTATATGGAGAAGGCTGCTATAACACGAACTTTTTTGAGTCTTATTTGAACTGTTTAACCTGAGATTTCACTAAACTATTATGAATTCTCTCATGAATTATTTCCACTTAGAGTTAGTGAGATTTATTTTATTGCTGTTTGATCTAAGCTCAAAAAAATGTTTTCTTACTTGGGTATTTATTCTAAATAATCTTTAAAAATAATTTGTTTTACTGAAATAACACTTACAATGTGTTTTGAAGTACTTTGACACCAAAACCCAGTAAAATATGAATCTGACATCCCACGGCAATTTTTTAAAAGTATATTCAGTATATATATATACATATATGTGAAAATCCTTTTCTCTGAAAGGTTTCCAGATCAAAAGAAGTGTGACCAGCAGATCGAGGGAGGTGATTGTGCCCCTCTACTCTGCTTTGGTGAGACCTCACCTGGAGTACTGCGTCCAGCTTTGGAGTCCCCAACACAAAAAGAACATTGAAGGGCTGGGGCATGTGCAGAGAAAGGCCACAAAGATGATCAAAGGGCTGGAGCACCTCTCCTATGAAGACAGCCTGAGAGAGTTGGGGTTGTTCAGCCTGGAGAACAGAAGGCTCCGGGCGGACCTTGTAGTGAACTTCCAATACCTGAAAGTTGCCTATAAGAAATCTGGGGAAGAGTTGATCACTAGGGCATGTAGTGATAGGACAAGGGGTAAAGGTTCTAAACTAGCAAAGAGTAGATTTAGGTTGGATATTAGGAAAAAGTTCTGCAATATGATGGTGGTAGATCACTGGAACAGGTTTTCCAGAGACGTGGTGGAGGCCTCATTGTTGGATATATTCAAGGTCAGGCTTGATGGGGCTCTGAGGAACCTGATCAGGTAACATTGTCCCTGCTTACTGCAGGAGGTGAACTGGATGATCTTTAGAGGTCCATTCCAACCGAATACATTCTATGATTCTAAGATTATTGGAGGGACTTCTAATGGTAACATCAGCATCATTTGAAAAGAATTCTTTCTGTTCTTACTTGCTAGAGGTAATGTAAATGCAAGTTTAGTGAAGACCAGACTAAACTCCATTTTTTTCCTCTCCTCCTCTTTAGCTGTTCTCCATATGAAATGAGTGAGATGGTTCTAACTCAAGCCAGAATACTCTTATATAAAAGTATACAGTTTTCCAAATATATATTCTTGTTCTTATTTCAAAGTAAGTCCCATGAAAGTAAAAAGCTGATGGCAACAGTTGACAGTATCTCATTCCTATTGAAAAAGATTCTTGCAGTTTTCAAAGGCATTAGTTTATGTTCTCATTTTCAGACTATTAGAGTCAGTAGCTGAATTTCATGCACGTGTCTCTGAAGGTGGAGACTTGGCATTGCATAAACCCACAGTTTCAGAGTTATGGGTTTGCATTTTAAACAACAATTTGAGCCTGTGGTTTCCCTATGAAGTTATCAGACGTAAACTACTCAGTCTCAGCACTTGTTTTTGCAGTAGTCATTGTAAATTCACTTTAGCCTGCGATCAGTTTTTCCCAGACTGGCATTAATGGTTCATTTCTGAAACAAATGTTTTTTCAGAGTAACTGTCAGTTACAACGGTCTGCAGTTGTTCTGCTTCCTACCAGCTTTTCCAGAGCCTCACAAGGCAAGCTAATACGTGCTGGGATGCATACACTGAAGGGAAACTATGCTAAGTAGATACTTTTGAAAGTGACTGATCAGTGAAATGCAGGTGCATCATGAATGTAAATGACAAAAGAAGTAGACTTATTTCAGGAGAGTAGTTAAACTATATCATTACGGAGGTATCCAGGTGTCAGATGGAAGAGATTTCCGAGTCTGGATTTTAAGGGACTATCTGGTTTTACTGAGGGCAGATGGTCACAAAACAATATTTTCTGTAAAACATTTCTGTTTGTGTGTGTTTTTAAATGAAATTGTATTCTTGTTTTAGAGGCAGTACGGCAATTAATTTGGGCAACCCTAATAATAGTGTTTTGTTATGCCTGTGTAATACTGCAGTGTTAACATGCTATAGCATTACTATTATTCTGAGATGTATTTATTTTTAATCCTGTTGCTATTATCCTCAAATTTTCAGGTTTTTAGCCTGCTTACCAGTTTCTTTAAAATGGTTTTGGGAGTCTCCGTGTTTTGAAAGGAGGCTGTTTAATCTGCTGTTTTATCCTGCTTAGTAGCAATTCAAATGCATAAAGAAGAGAAGCTTATAACAAGGCACTGCTAATGTAAACTAGTAGGTAATATGGACAGAAATAAGCTATTAATCAGAGAAAAGTATGAAAGAGGCAACCTGAAAACATGACTCAGATATTCTGCAGTTTTTCTGCTTTGTAGCTCAGATAGAAATATAGCCAACTATACAGATTCTTTTAAATCTAGAAATGGAGACCCTCAGCCTAAAGGGTTATGCTGTGAGACTGTGCTTCAGATAACATAGAGTGTGTTCTCTCCTTTGTGACTGGTCCTGGTCTTTGGGAGCCTGTGTTCTGCTTTTACTTCAAAAAAATGACTTCCTTGAGGACTACCTTGGCTCTTACATTGAAGAGCAGAAAAAGAACTAGATAACCATGTACAAGTAAAACCCACCAAAAATCTTGCATCCCTGCTATTTCATAGGTCTGTAAACACTACATGTTGGTTTTGGGGGTTTTTTGTCTTGGTTTGGTTTTCTTTTTTTTGTTTTTGTTTTTGGTTTGTTTGTTGGTTTGTTTGGGGTTTTTGGGGTTTTTTTGTTTTGTTTTGTTTTGTTTGGTTGTTACTCTTTTCAGGATTAAGTTGAATCAAAGAGTTTGTTCTTTGGATGATATGTATTTGCCTTCTATCTGCATTAGAAAGTAAGTGTTAATACTTAGTATCATATGAGAAGTTACTTGTTTTCACTTATGTTGTATACGTTATGTGCACTTCTCAGACAAAAAATGCATCCTTCTGTGCTGTCTATAACACCTGGACACTTTGTTCTTGAGGCTGACCTGTCTGAAATGGGATGTATGTAAGTGCAGAGTTGGATACTTACCTTCAATTATTTCGTGCTTAGCACATTGGGGATAAGTCAGTCAGAGCTTCCCCTAGAGACTGTTGAATTCTGTGTGTTTGTTTTTGGGGTGAATGCAGTGACTGCTATGTCATCCATCTGTGTTGAGATTTGACAGCGCTATGCCTTTGCCCACCCCAGATTCTGTCATGTGAGGCATTCTGCTGCTCCTATGAGAATGCTGATTCATGTATAGGTGGCTGTAAAGACCTTTGGCAAAAAGGAATTTAAGCAGAGTTGAAGAATTGGCCCCTTGCTGATAATGCTTTTATTAAAGATTTATCTTAACATTTCATTCAAATAAATAAATAGTGTTGATCTTGAAGATTACTCAGAAAATGTTTACTGTTCACCCATCAAACAATGAATTTTAATGCAAAGTTCTCGGTAGATCTCGTTCTATTGAATATACTCATTGCTGCCCATATAAGGCTTTCACACTCAAAAAAATTGAAATGGCAATGTGCCATATATGGCATATTAAAATTGCACTGTTATAAAAGCAAGGGGAAAAGTACTTTGCAGTGCTTTCACTCGTCATTCAGTGCCAGCTGGCAGTGTGGGATTGGAAAGGCTACTGGTTAGTCTCTTATGTTTGGTCTTGGTTGCTGAGTAATCAATAATGGGTCTATCTTCCCTGACACCTTTTATCCTAGGATCTTTAACTTCTTCAACTCTGCCTGTGGATGAGAAGAGTTTAATTAAATAAACCTATTGCAGGTGTTGTGAAGCAGGCTGGTATTTTAGTGTTTTGTTACATGGCTGTGGAGACACACACACAGGTGTTAATGCCAGTGAATCTGTGGAATGCTACTTGCAGTCTGTACTCAGTTCATAATAATCAAATTGAACAGATAAAGCCTCACTTGCTCTAGAAATGCAGACTCCAGCCTGTATGAAGGAAGGGATTTTTTTTTTAATGGCTCAAGTGCTTTAAAACAGATGTCTTGATATTTTTATTATATTCAAGAACAGCCTATGCATCATCTTTCCATCTTAATTCTTCATGCTATTGTAGCTGTGTTTATAATACTTACACAAACATCAGTAAGTGTGGTTTCTTCTGTGATTGCCCAGTCTAAGATGACCGTTAATTTGGGTCAGGGAGAGGCAATTTAAAAACATTTGCCTGTGCATTTATTTGTTAAAATCTTGTCTTTGTTTTATCTATTGATTTTGCTTTATCTTGACATAGTTGCTGAGTATTGTTAGCTCTCCCCATCCTCCGTTTTTGCCTTGATTAATTTCTGTAGCTATTGTTCCTTTTGTGTTTCTTCTCCTCTCATAGAAAGACAGCAAGTTTAAAAATAGTCTGCCTCATCTTTTAAGATGCGATACCAGAGGAGAGCAATTTTATTTTATAAGGCACAGATTTGCATAACACCTGAGAAATGGTCTGCCTGAGGGCTTGATGCTGAATTCAGTGGGAGGCTTTTCATTACTCAGTGTGTTCCAGAGCAGATCCTAAGTGCCTGGCATGGAGAGCAGTGGGATACAAAGGCATGCATGAACTCAAAGATCTTGCATAGCAACAAGCTAGAGGTATGTGGGAGTACAAAGGTTATGACAGCAGTAGTTCAAAGTCCTCTAATTTATCTAGATGACTACAGAATGGGGATGCGAATTAATATCAGCAAGAGTTCTTTCTTCTGACATTCACAGTTGCCTCTGATATACATGCATGTTTCCAGTTTGCAATCATATCATGTACTTGTAATGATTTAGGTGCCAAACACTGTTGACTATGTTAGGTCTAAGAGCTGGGAATGGTGGTTTTCTTGATCTGTGTGAGTGATGGGATCTTCCTGGCATGCCTCTAGGGAAGATTTGAGGGACCATACTGAGAGACAAGTGCTGTTTAGTACCTTCATCAATGATATAGACAGTGGAAATGAGGGCACCCTCAGCAAGTTTGAAGATGACACCAAACTGACTGGCGCGGTCAAAATGCCAGAGGGATGAGATGCCATCCAGAGGGAGCTGGACAAGCTGGAGAAGTGGGCCCAGGTGAACCTCATGAGGTTCAACAAGGCCAAGTGCAAAGTCTTGCACTAGGGTAGGGGTAATCCTTGCTATCAGTACAGGCTGGGAGATGAAGTGATAGAAAGCAGCCCTGAGGAAAAGGACATGGGGATACTGGTGAATTAAAAGCTGGACATGAGCCAACAATGTGCATCTGCAGCCCAGAAGGCCAATTGCATCCTGGGCTACATCAAAAGAAGTGTGGCCAGCAGGGCGAGGGAGGTGATTGTGCTCCTCTTCTCTGGTGAGACCTCACCTGGAGTACTGTGTCCAACTCTGGAGCCCTCAATACAAGAAGGACATGGATCTGTTGGAGCGCATGCAGAGGAGAGCCACAAAAATGATCAGAAGGCTGGAGCACCTCCCTTATGAGGACAGACTGGGAGAGTTGGAGCTGTTCAGCCTGGAGGAGAGAAGGCTGCAGGAAGACCTTATTGTGGTCTTCCAGTACCTGAAGGTAGACTACAAGAAATCTGGGGAGTGACTGTTTACAGGTGTGTGGAGCAATAGGACAAGGGGCAATGGTTTTAAACTAGAGCAGGGTAGATTTAGATTAAACATTAGGAAGAAGTTCTTCACCATGAGGGTGGTGAAATACTGGAACAGGTTGCCCTATGAGGTGATGGAGGCTTGATGGGGCTCTGAGGAACCTAATCTACTTAAAGATGGCGGTTGAACTAGATGACCTTTAAATGACCCTTCCAGCTCGACACATTCTATGATTCTAAGATTGTGCTTGTTGAAAGGAAATATGGAAAAAAAATACCTGGAAGGGAGCACATGCAATCTGTTTTTCTACAACCATAGACAAATGGAGAATAAATATTTTCTGTAAGAGGATACTGGACTGCCAGGCTGTGTGCCTACAGTT
The DNA here is from genome assembly GCF_000695765.1 of Mesitornis unicolor. Taxonomy (NCBI): domain Eukaryota; kingdom Metazoa; phylum Chordata; class Aves; order Mesitornithiformes; family Mesitornithidae; genus Mesitornis; species Mesitornis unicolor. The sequence continues at coordinate 9,464 of NW_010186210.1, forward strand.
CCAAGCCACGTAGTACTAGTATTTTCTGGCTTTGCTCTTTTACTGTGTATTATGTTTGTGTATATATATATTTTTATTCATATAATATGCGTGTGTATATATAGATATATATATCTATACACACACACACGTATGGAAGGAGAGCAGAGCAGTTTGAGAGTTTGTGGTGAAACTGCACCGTATTCCGTGCTACATTGGGTTAAAAGGAGAAAGTCAGTGACACAGGCCAGCTTAGACCCAAGGGAGAACTCCTTTCGATACTGAATGTGGTGGTGTATAGGAATAAAACCATTGAGGAGTATCTTAGAGGTCTTTCAGTGTTGTGATGTGCAGCCATAGCCATTCTGGAATACTTGACAAGAAACAGAAAGCCGAAGTAGTGTCTTCCTTTCTCCTCACAACTGGAAGCCAAATGATACCTTATTCAGCCGTAAAGAAACTTCTTTCTGAACTGTGTAGGGATCAGAAAAGTTCTAAAGCATGTGTATAATAAGATATTTCGAATATAAATATGGCTTAATAGTGGCAGTCAGTTCTTTGAAATTCTACTTGGGGGATATCAATAATTTGGAACCTGAAATAGAAGTGATCATATCTTCAAGCTACTTCATTGTAATCTTTGCTGACCTGAGCATTGTTTTTCCATATTGAGACTTGTGTGATGTGGGGAAAATGACTTGTTCATAAAGAGTAGCTAAAACAGATTGTGTAATAAATAGTAACGTTGCCTCTGTGTTCACTTGTCTGGAAAATGCATGCCTGCAAATAATTTCAAAATAGAAGAATTAAATTCTAATCGTGGGTTTCCATAGTTCTGTGGAAATTGGTCATAAAGCTTTCATGACATGATCAAATAAGAATATTTGCTACCTTTAACATACTAATGTCTATGTAAAAAAGGCTGTTATATATATGTACAGATATGTATGTATATGTGATGAAAATCAGATTGTATTGGAAAAGGTAGCCATGTTTCTTCATGCATCTTTTGAGAGAGCATGGAAAAATTATTATTGCTTATTTTTATTTAGGTCTACCTATATTTTCAAGAAAAGATACAAATACAGAAAGAAGATTTGGTGGCTGCACTTCACTGTGGTGTCATCTTTTCTGTGAAGATGCAAAAGTGGACCAACTCTGACAGACTAGTCCTGTGGTAAGTTCTTATTGGCACAAAACAAGTGAGAACTGCAAGCATTACTGAATAAAAATAGCACCTGTGGTTAGAGTAATGTTAAATATCACAGAAAATTACTTCTGGAATCTGCATTCCCAGCATTTGCTTTTAGGCACTGGCATTCTAGTCTTGCTAGGTTTTGAACTTTTGCAGCCTGCAAGGGACTGGAGAGTAATACAGGATTTTTGTTTATGAAAAATCTATCAAGACAGAATAAAAAGGCATTCATTCAGCTGATCATGTCAAAACAGGTCTATTCTGATGAGCTTTCAAAATACTTTCAAGGAGTGTAAACCAGGATATTAACAGTTTAAATAAGCTAAATGCACATGTATTAGGTTAGATATAAAAAGCAAAATTAGTCTCCTGTCAATAGTAAATAAAGCTGATCATTGCACTGAAAGCTTGCCTTTATTATTTGCTGGTTCTGCTATCCAAGAGTCTGACTGTTCTTTTACATCCAGAAACACTTGAATCATCCTCTTAGCTTGTCTAAGGTGAACTGCTTCAGTATTGTGATCAGTGGACTAAAGGAAGCAGTCCTGTAGCTGAGCTGTTGTTGGTTTGTTCACTATTTTAAACAAATATTTCACTTAAAGGTCTTATGTTCCCTTCATAATATTTTTAAAACTATAAAAATGTAATAAATTTAAAAGCCTAATTTGCAATAATAATTAAATTAAAAGGATTTGCTTCTTTCAGAAGCAATGAAGTTGTTAATTGAAGGAAGCAAGCAAAAAGCAAGAGAGGAAAAAGTGAAAACACTACAGAAGGGGGCTGTAAGATGAAGGCCTGATGATTATTTTTCTTTCCTCTTCTTTTTTTTTTCTTTCTTGCACTCAGACACAGCACAAGACTATGTTTTCTAGGTCAGGAAGTAAAATATTTTGTAATATCTCCCAGCTTGAATAGTTAATTTTAAAAAAATAACCAAACCAAACCAAAACACAAAAAACATCACAAACAAACAAAAAACCAAACCCACAAAAACACCCAACACCACAAAAACACCTAGGAAAATGATATCCAGTCTGCAGCAATTAGAAATAATCAGATGACTGGTACCTGGTCTACAAATAGGTTATACCTGTCTGAATAGGCTGGAATAGGTAGCACTTAGGAAGTAATGCATGTGTGGATGAGCCAGGATAAGCCAATTTTCTTCAATGGGTAAGCTTTTGAACCAGACTAGTCTGGGCCTGTGGAAAGCTGTCTATAAACTCTAGTAATGATCTTGGGGAACAGTGAAGCAGCCTATTCTGATTGCAACTTCTTTTGTTGAAGAGCTCCTTAGCCTTACTTAATTAAATGTGAAGTCTGAAAATCAGCCACCCTTACAGCACCAGACTCATGGTGTCATGTATCTAATGTTTGACTAATATATTTGAAAAATTATTTGTCTTCAGCTGTTAGGAGCTGAGCATTAAAAAAATGGTTGGTTGAAATTTTGAGACTTGTCTGTGTCTCATCCCTCATCAGGGTGATCTCTGCTTCGCTGTTAA
>NW_010186210.1:12173-17295 GCF_000695765.1 Mesitornis unicolor
GGTTGCAAAGAGAGCTAGCGTTCAGAAGCTATATTTTTTAATAAATAATACCACAAAGTCTGTTTCCTTGTCTTGCCTTCTGCAATTCCATGCCCTTTTGTATGTATCTGATGAGATAGTCAGCTACATCTCTATGTGTAGGGATTCAGAAAGAGGGTAGAGCTGTAACTAACTGTTGAGAAGCTGAAAACATCAGTATCAGTTAAATTGGGCTCTTCATGAAGGCAGCTGTGACTGTTTTGTTTAGAAAAGGCAGCCTGAGAGAGAAAGATGTGAAAGGAAGTGCCTGCCTTCTTAGTGGATTTGTAGTTTCATCACAGGCTCTGGATATTTTTGGTGCTCCAAAAACTGCTTCTGTTTGCTTAAACAGTTGCAGGACCAAAATCATGAATCCTCCATTTCCCCTCTTAAGAAACTGCACAAGTGAGTTATTTCTACCTTCCTTTCTGTTTCTGATTCTGGATCTTGCATTCACCTCTGCATAGTGAATTCTAAGCCTGTCACTGCCTGGAAAAATGGTTATGCCATTGAGCTGTTATCTAAAAGTGCTACTGCCTTTCCCAGCTGTGCTACAAAACTAAGCAGCAGTCCTTCTCTGACCATTCATCGAACAGCTGTAGGCACCCAGGATTGTGAAAGGAGATCTGGACTCTGTGCTGTAGACAGAGCAAGGAATTCAGATATACTGCTGTGGTTAAGTATTTCCTTTAAGATAGCTAGCTGGTTGTCCTCCTTCATGCCGGCAGCTTTGGATAAGCTTCGCTGAATGCCTTTTCCTCCCCAGATTATGTGTAGGAAGCATTGGTACACAACTTTGAGATTTGGAAATCACAGGCCTGAAAGGCAGATGTGTCAGTGTGCTGTTTGTAGGTATCCAGCTTTCTTACTGAACAGAGTGATATGAAAAGAAGATCTATAGTAAAGTCCGGTTTTGGTGAAATGATCTGGGGCAGCTTTCAAGTGGCTATTTAAGGCAGATATTCTGTCAAGTACAGTCCTTGGTGAAGATTTTGTTCCATAGCATTTTGTCCATCTGTTCTGTGATTTTTTCCTTACGGTAGGAAAGAAGCTAACATTAATTTGGCATTTGTTCCTATTCCTTGCTGCTTGTGTAAGAAGGAAAGTGAAGTGAAACTTCTTGACTTTTATAATATTTCATGGATTGGCATGCTTTCTTTTCCAGTTAACATCTGAAGAGCTGAGGATTTTCTCTTGTGTCTTCTTTCCCAATCCTTTCAATGCCAATTGAAAACAAAGGTTATATTATAGGCATTTGCTAGGTAACCACAAAATTTAAAGGAATTACTTGTATATGGCAGCAATTTCCACATGTTGCTGCTGGCAGTAATGGTAACTGTTTCAGCTAACTTTTATTTTTCATGCTTTTTTTAAGTCTTTGAACATCTCATTTCCAAGAGTATTCCGTGTTAATGAGAGCATTTCCACAGAAAGCAATGTAACCATGAGATTATCTTTGAGATCTGTACATTTAAGAATATGGACAAAAGATATTTCTGTCTTAAAGAAAAAAAATGCTTCACAGATGCAAAATTGGAGGAGCTTTCACCTTTTTACAACAAATGTTCAGATTTTACCTAAATAAAGACTTAAAAGACAACTCAGCTTTTCCTGTGGTCCAATTAATAAATATGCTTGCAATTTGAAATTCTTCAAACTGATTTTTATTTAAGAAAAGTTACTTCTAAAAAAGATGATCTGCAAGTACTATTTCATTTCTGTTTGTGCAAAATTGATTTATTGAATCAATAAGGTCTGGGGTAGATAGCTTTGCTGCTGTCATTTATGCCACTGTTTCCTTCAAGAAGCTTTCTGATTTCTTATGAATTCTCTTATTTGATAGGAAATTTGAGTACTTTGCTTGATTGCAGGAACTAATGAAACAAAAAAGAAAAGTGTTGCTTACCTGTAAACCTTCCAATTTGAGAAAAAGGTGAATGTGGTGTTCTTCATGTGAAAGTGACACCTGTTCAGAAGTGACGATATTAACAATTATTGTATTGCAGTATTTAAATTAAAATTCATAATACATATAGTGTCTTTCATCCCAAAGCTGCTTTACGAAATCTGTGCATTGACTGTGATCAACTAGATGCTTTAGTGCTTTGATGATATCTCAAAATCACATATTGCATGCAAATGAAAAAGCTCTAAGAAGCCATTTTGCCATGCAGCTTCTCTGCTTTGGGTATTTCTGGTTTACTTATTCAGGTAACAGTTTCTATATTAAATATGTTCTGTGCTATGTAGAATGTCAGGGAAAGCTACTGTCATTATCTTGGGGAGATTTCTCATTGTATTATATGCAAACATATTCACAAGAGCAAGTAAGACAAATCATTGAGGAGAAAAGGTAGAAGATAGACCTGCCAGGTAGGTGTCAATAAGCAGTGTTCTCTGTGTTTTTGTCCTGTGTTTTGGCTGAAGTAAGATTAACACAGGGTATCATGAAAGTTTGCAATGATACTCAACAAAAATCACATGTAGATAAATAAATTCCCATGGTATTTTAATTCTTAGGACCGAAATATATAGATCCAGTGCTCTTTTTCTCTTTAAAATTGCCACTTGATAAACTATGATTTAGAACCTCCCTTTCTCTCTTGAAGGCACATCGTAGAATTTTGTTCAAATCCTGATTTTAGTTTCAGTTTTTTCTTTCCATCAGTCATTTATTTATTTTTGTAGTTACTACTACTTAAGTTTTGAACATTCTTTTGACTTAATAAGCAAGAATAACACTTTCTTCCTGAAATATTTTTTTCTGATGAAAACGTGGTATGATACTTCAGTCCCTCTTCAGTGAAGTAATTAGACCAGTTGTAAGAGTAATCCTTGAAACTGGCCTCTGTGAACTATTCTCAATCCACTATTCTCTAAGCCTTTATTTCCAGTCAGACAGGTTTCCTGTCAGCAGAAATAACACAGTGTTAAATTGGTGCATGCCATGTGCCAAACTTGCAGAGCTTGTTTTTATTCTTGAACTTTCTGGCTTTGCCTAGATTCATATTCCAAATGCTGGCTGTAGATTTGTCCTAATTTGCTGGATTATGAGAGTGTCTAGATCAGATACTTTTTTTCCAGTACAGGTACTCACAGACACTGATCACACCATCTCTCAAGTTAATTCTTCAGTGAGAGAAACAGATTGGGAACCTTATGTTTCTGTAGCTTAAACAGGATTTTCCTGAGTATGTGACTTTTTGTTTGGGTTTTTTTTTGGTTTTTGGTTTTTTTCCCCCACTTTTTCTTGCTGTTTCTATGACATCCTTTGCAGTATAGCAGGATGAAAGGAAGAAGAAGCATGCTGAGGGAGTGAAGAGGTAGAAGGGCTAGAAGCACAAACAGTGCCTAAATTACTGGAATGAGAATGCCTGGAGAACATGATCTCTGTTGTATCTTAACCATTACGTAAATTCTGAAATTAAATTATGTTGCCTTGGAATTACTCTGTTTTCACATCACACTTCTGCACCTTCAGGGGATTTATGGACCTGTCAAGCTCAGCCAGCTTGCACTTTTTCCTCAGGTGTCGTTTCATTCCAGAATCAATATTAAAATACGGTGCTTAAAAATGGTGCTCTGCCAAATGTGTATAAGGTTGTTTGATAGAAGCAGGTGAATGCATCATGGAAGTAACAGCTTGAAGGGTCTTATTCTGTTAATCTTAGACTGTATCTGCTGTTTGTCTTGACAAACTCTATTTGAGTGTGCCATGAAATTACAGTTGTGTCTATTCTGCCTTGCAATGCTCACTAGTAGAGACCTTGGATTGTGTTTGGAGTTGTGGAAGGAAGAGGAAACATGGCTTTTCAGGTGCTTCCTATATTTCTGCCCCCTGCCATGACATGAAGTGAGAGATGCAGGCCAAGCTGCTCCTGTTGAGCCGAAGCAGCCAAAGCTCCGTTTGGTAGTGGTGTGCAGTGCAGTGTCATGTGTAATAGGCACTCTGGCCCTCGCCCAGCATTTGAGAGCATCTCAGCCATTCATTTAGGCATCAAATGTGGAAAGCATGTATGGTGAAGAGATTTTTTACTTACTTTGAGAACATATATCCCATATATAGTGCACTGTGTAGCTGACATACCTATCTCACTGTGTTTTGCTGTGAATTAATTTTTTGCAAATCAAATGAAAATTCAGCTGTTCTACTCCATTTTTAACTTTCAGGCAATGCTAGAGTCCTCAATGCTAGTATCTGTCTTTATAAGCTGCAATCTGTACAATTCTAGTTAAAACATAACCTTTTTGACCAATTTCTTGGTTCAGGGCTGAGATAAAAGAAAACATTCAAACATGCTTGTCATTCTGCTCCTAAAGTAGAACAAGCAGACCTTTGAAATAATGTATTTGGAAGAAATCCCTGGGGGAACCAAATGCATGGAGACAGTCAATACAATTGCATTAAAATAAATGAATCATGTGCTGCTAGTTCTGATATTCTGTCATTCCAGTCTTAGTTGGAATCGCTTCCTCATTGGAGCAGACACTTGCTCATGTGCAAGAAACATGGAATTGGGACTTAGTGCAAAGCATCACCTTGTGAGCTTGAGAAAAAAAAAGATGAGTTGTCCAAGCTGTTATCCAAGAATTAAAATTAAGAAAATAAACAACTCCCAAGCAAGTAATCTACCACCAAAAAGTTTCTAAGAAAAGGCAATACATGGAAAGCTTTTGAAGTTACACAGGAACCAGAGATTTCAGTAGCAGAGAAGGTTTAGCTACCTGTCAGCAGAGTGCTGAAATCCATGTAATTCATCAAATCTAGACATTCATTCTTTTCCGATTTTGGTAAGTCTTAGCATCTTAGAGTACAACAGTGTTTAGCCAAGAGGATTATTTGGACCAACTCTTCTAAATCCTACCTTAGGGAATATATTATTGCCATGGTAACCTGGCCAAAGCTTTTACTGTCAGCCAAGCTCAAGACAGATATCTGTATTCTTTCAAAATGTGTATTTGGAATCACAGAATCACTTGGTTGGAAAAGACCTCCGAGATCATCATGTCCAACCGCTCCTGTCTACCCCCTAAACCATATCCCTAAGTACCTTGTCTACCTGCTCTTTAAATACATCCAGGGATGGTGACTCCACCACCTCCC
>NW_010186210.1:17326-20713 GCF_000695765.1 Mesitornis unicolor
AGCTTCTGACAACCCTCTCAGTAAAGAACTTCCTCCTTATCTCTAACCTGAACCTCCCTTGGCACAGCTTGGTGCCGTTTCCCCTTGTTCTATCCTCCCTCACCTGGGAGAAAAGACCAGCTTTAGGTAGTTGTAGGTGGTGATGAGGTCTCCCCTCAGCCTTCTCTTCTCCAGGCTAAACAACCCCAGTTCCCTCAGCCGCTCCTCATAAGGCTTGTACTCCAGACCCCTCCCCATCCTTGTGGCTCTTCTCTGAACACGCTCCAGAATCTCAACATCCTTCTTATAGTGAGAAGCCCAGAACTGAACACAGCACTCGAGGTGCAGCCTCACAAGTGCCGAGTACAGGGGGATAATCACCTCCCTGGACCTGCTGGTCACACTGTTTTTAATACAGGCCAAGATGCCATTGGCTTTTCTGGCCATGTGGGCACAGTGCTGGCTGTTAAGCCGACTGTCAACCAACACCCCCAGGTCCTTCTCCTCCAGGCAGCTTTCCAGCCACTCCTCTCCAAGCCTGTAGCGCTGCACCGGGCTGTTGTTTCCCAAGTGCAGGACCCGGCATTTGGCCATATTAAACCTCATCTCATTGGTCTCAGCCCATCAGTTCAGCCTGTCCAAATCTCAAAGGAGCTCGACTTACTAAAAACATCAATATTTATACAGCAGATAATATCTTCAGAAAGGCTGGACATCATCTGTGAGAGTCTGATTAATTTTATGGTTGTAACAAAGTGAACTGATGGTGTAGAAATTTTCACAGAAGTTGGCTGGAAGTATGTCACGGTCTTCAGGTAAAACTGAAATTCTGTAAATGGTTGTGTATTCATGTTATGTGAATGGGGAAAGTACTCAAGGGGTTGATTTCTGTTTGTTTTCATCTTGAAACAGATTTAAATTCTGTTTAGTGCTCTGTTGTACTGGAATCATTTATAATTGAATCTTTGATGCATGCCTCATGTATCTCTGCAGGAAAAATTGAACATGAAATCATTTGCTCTGGAGAATTATCAAATACAGGAAATGGAAATTTTTGAAATTATATAAGACTTCAGCAGTTCTTAACTAGTTGTTTTTACCTGCAGATGGTGATTTAAAATGACAATTGTTTTCTTTTTCCATAGTAAACATTCAGTTTAAGGAACCTTTAGCATTTTATGTAATGTTTTATGTCATTAGGATAATAAGACACCCATGATAAGTTTATTCAAAATTGTATTAGTGCATTTTAGAGTATATTTATTTGCTAGAGATTTACAGAACATATAGCACTTGACAGTAGACAGAACAGTGAGGATAAGCACTTGTTTCAAAAATGACAGTAATGTTGTGTGCTGAAATCTTTTTCTCAATATATGTGTGGTTGAATAAATACCAAAATATGTTTTCACTAAAGATGCAGCCGTTGAAATTACAGATGAAATAATTCCATGTGCAGTAAGAAGGTCCTGTTTCTTCAGCACTTGCATACTTGAAGTTATTAATTAAGTTCACTCCCTTTATTGAATGAAGTATTTAGCAGTCTAATTTTTTACATCTAATTCACTGCCTAGAGAGGAATATTTGCATCCTTCTGTTTGGAATTTATGGGCTTTGGATCAGGACTCCCTTTTTCTAATCGTGTTGAGCTTAAAGACTTGAACTCTTCTAATTTGTGTATACGTATGTATGCTTGCACATGTACATTTGTCCTGTGTTAGTGCCTGTCTTATTGCTGCTTGGATTGTGAATGTAGTTCTGAAAAGATTTGTTTTATTCTATATAAATTGATCAAGAAATGTATTGGTAGTGTATAGCGCTCTTAAATTGAAGAACTATTTTTTCAGAAACTACTCTTTTCCTCTAACACATATAAATCAGGTTTTCAATTTCTAAAATAATACACTTCAGTAAAATATAAGAGTAGTTGCCTGAGTCTGCAGTTGTTTGTATGTTGTACAAGCAGGTGATGGTTGTAACTCCTTGGTGAGTTACTGTTAATCAGCTTCCTCTTCTGATGCATCCGTCAGACTGATTCACTGTCTCCTTCACTTAAAGCTTTCCCTATGGAAAAATGCATCAAGTGAACTTGTCCAACAGCCATGCCACACCTTGCCGTATTCTTTTCTGTTCTCAATTATGAGGTTTTGTCTCCAAATACACTTTATAATTGCAGCAGCTCTGCATCAGTCAGGTTACTGTTTAGGCTGAGCTTTTCAACAGCAGAGTTAACCAGAAAGCAGACGTGATGCCAATCACAGTGATTTATCCACCTCAGTTCAGATTCGTTACATTTGTCCATCAATGTAACAAAGTTAAAGAAATCTTGAGGCTGAACGGTACTCTGCTTCATGGTGTGATGGTGAAGAAGTAGTAGAAGGAAAGAGGGTGAAAAATGGATAATAGGAGTGTATGCAGCTTCCTTGACTTTTCCAAGACCCTCTTTTAGCCATTAAGTGTAATAATCATGTGGAAAATATAGTAGCTTTAAAGGCCTTTTGATGGAGATGAGCACAAAATCCAGGATCATTTTTTCTTTTGCCTGAGATAAAGTCTGGGTCAACCTTCATCAGTGATAGTTCTTGAGAATGAGATTGAATAAAAGATTGCAAATTTTTGGATTTTATTGAAGCTAGCTGAGAAGTTCAGTACAACGGAGGCTTGCACTGCAGACAAATGAGAGCTGCACAAAAAGGTATGTATATAGAGTCCTCTAGCTCAAAAATAACTTTGAAACAAAAGACCTCTTGGATTTGAGGTACAGCAGGCATATACCTGGGGAGAACAGCAGTGACTTAGTGAATCTGGGTTCCAGCATCTGTAGATAGCCTGTCATACCTCTTCAGTGTTCCACTTGTGCAAAATCATATCAGACTGCAGTCATAGAAAACGAAGGCTGAAGGTGATGTCAAGAAATCAGTTAATTCTAGGTTTAGCACTGAGGTGGGTGGAAAGATTTGTTCAGAGGTTGGTTTGTTGCTTTATGCCTTAAAACGTGAAGATGCTTGCTCAGTTAGATTTTATTTGTTTTATTTTATTTTATTTAGACCATGTCCACTTCTATTCTTGCCTTTCATAGAGAGTATTTGTCTGCCTGTTAAGATCAGGGCAGCTATTTTGGGAAATAGGTACCTAAAATGGTTTGTTTAAATTGTTTGACTAAAATTTTCTGCACTATGTCAGGACATTTCAGTGTTTATCCGAGTCTTGATTCCAGGCTGGAATGCATTTTATGACATCTTTGTATATCTTGGCCCAGCTGGTAAGCCATCTCAGCAGGACACTGCAGTGAGTGAGCTGTAATCTCTTCAGAAAAGTGTGGAGTGAAATGCTAGTTCAGCTGTTGAGCTTGAGGAAGCAGCATCCCTCTATCAGAACCACAGAACCACAGAACGTGAGGGATTGGAA
>NW_010186211.1:0-19203 GCF_000695765.1 Mesitornis unicolor
CCAGCCACTCATCCCCAAGCCTGTAGCGCTGGAGGAGGTTATTGCAACCGAAGTGCAGGACCCGTCACTTGGCCTTGTTGAAGCTCATACAGTTGGCCTCAACCCATTGATTCAGCCTTTCCAGGTCCCTTTGCAGAGCCTTCCTACCCTCAGGCAGATCAACACTCCCTCCCAACTAAGTGTCATCTGCAGACTTACTGAGGGAGCACTCAATCCCCTCATCCAGATCATTGATAAAGATGTTAAACAGGATTGGCCCCAAAATCGAGCCCTGGGGAACACCGCTTGTGGCTGGGCACCAACTGGATTTAGATCTGTTCACTACAACTCTCTGTGCTTGGCCATCCAGCCAGTTTTTGACCCAGCAAAGCATATGCCCATCCAAGCCATGCTCAGTCAGCTTCTCCAGGAGGATGCCGTGGGAGACAGTGTCAAAGGCCTTACTAAAGTCCAGGTAGACAACATCCACAGCCTTTCCCTCATCCACTAAGGAGGTCACCTTGTCATTAAAGGAGAAAAGGAACAAAAAGAATCTTAGCCTATATATTTATCTGCTAGTAATACTAACACAAAATTTATACATGGTGGCCACTGACAGACCCTTAGAGATGATCCTGCTGCCTGTGTAGATGAATTACAGGCACAACCCAGCAGCTAGATGGGAAAATTGCAGCAATCTTCTCTCCTCATCAATATACCCATCAAACTAGCAGCATCACTGGTGCTTGTTCCTAAAGTATGTGAATTCAGAGAAAACCATACATTTTAGTATCATCCAGTGTCTTACTTTGTAAATTCTGTGAAATTCCAAGACCTTGTAGATCTGGGACACAACACTTATTTCTAACTGAAGATGTGTATCATCATTCTTTTTCTGAGACCCTTTTTCTCTTTCTGACTCTGCTGGTTCAATTGCACGTTCCCTGTATTTAACTATTTTTAAAAGTCCTTTTTAATATGATGGCTTCTGTTTCATTGAGCTATACTTTAAGTTCCTAACCATGTTTAACTTTCCTTTAGTAAAATGAACACGATTAGCTTAGCATTAGCTTTGATTCCACCTACTACATTTCCTGTTTGCAGTGGGGAGGACAAATATTAAATGCAAGAGGTGACACAGAAACAACTGAAACCACATTTCTCTAATGAAGTAAAAACCATTTTATGCACATTTCCGAGGAGGAAAAGAAGATTTAATGTCACTGAAAGATTACTGTATCATTAATATAAATCAAGAAATAGAACCAGTGATGAAATCAGTGGAAGTTGGGGAGTTTTTATCACCTGATAATCTAATGTATTCTTTGCACTGCAGTGCAGCCACCATCACTGTGTAAGGAAGACATGAGTAAAAGGTTTGCAGTATGTTTATAATCCATCTTGTTTGAGTTTATCAGTTACAAAATCAAACTGGGATGAAAAGCAAGGGATTGACAATTTACAGCCTTTCTAAGATTTTGGTAATGAAAAGCAATAATGACAGGTAAAAATCACCTGCCAGAAAAAAAGAACCCAACATAACAATTTATTCCATTTAAAAGTGTGCAGCTTATTTTTGAGGCTGCCACAAGACTGCAGGAAAGGATTATAAACTGAAGTTACAGCCCATCGGATTTAGCTGTCATCAGGTATGATCTTTGTAGTCAAGCATACTATCATTCTCATCATCATTCAGTTGTTTCTGGATTATACATTATATTTTTCATGCCTTTAATCATCCTCCCTGAACTGCTGTAAAATGAACCTGTAGGGGTTGTACAGAATACAGTAGTGGCTGGTACATTAGGTTGCTCTGTGGGTGTTAACTGTGACGGACAGATAGAATTTGTTCTAATGTACTCCTATGGAGGGACTATTCAATATGTAACTCTGATCTGAAAAGTTTGCTGGTTTCTTTATTCATAGGAGACAAAATACCTATTATAATTCAGAAGCAAGATTCTGCATATTAGTAGAGTTTTTTCAAGAGACGCTAAAGTTTCAATATAAAATTAGTGCAATATTTCCCCCTCACACACACCACATTTCAGGAACAGGTCTATTTAAAGGACAAAATGTAAATATCAGCTGTATACATTTTTCCCCAGAATAACAGATTTAACTTTCAGGGAAACAAAAATATGATAGTCTATATGTCTTTGAACTGTCAAGAACACTTTTTCTTTCAATGATTTTTTAGATATCATTGCCAGACTGCTTCAAATTCTGGATAATTCTTTACTCAGACAGTAACTGTCATGCCAATGAAAAGGAATTCTAGATGTGTCCTTGAAACCCTTAAACAAAATTATTTTTCTATGTTGACAACTAAGAAAACTAGAGAGCATAATGGAATTTTATAAAACAGCTGTGATCATTATGTCAGAAAGAAGTTTGCTTTTACTTGTGCTGAGCTACTGAAGTGATGGATGCATGAGTAGTACATAGATAATTGATAACCAGTGTTGAGGGATGCTGCTTTTCAAAACAAGTGGAAAAATCAATTTAACATCTATTCAATCACAAAAAGTTGAAGAGACTCTAAGGTGTCAAAATTTGCTAATATACACATTCTAGTGTGTACTTGCATCGTGGTCCTGCAAGCAGAGAGGCTCCCATACTGTTACCTGCTTCCTATGACCAAAACAGCATCTCAGTGTTATCAACAGCATTTCAATGAATGAAAGAAGGAACAGTATTTCCTCTTTTGTGGGACTGGGTATTCTCATCTGTCTCTTCAGCAGTAGTAGATGTGTTTCATTTTGAATGTCTGTTTTCAAGTTGTTGTGGAATATGGATTTAGGCAATTGTGTGCATAGAGATGGAAAGAGGAGGCTTTTAGGCAGCAGTTCCATTTTGTGAATTTTACTGGGTCCAAAATGCTGAGCATAAGTACCTAGGCACTTAAGTTAAGTATCATTCTCCCCATCTCTCCCACTCCTGGGAATCTAGCCATAATTCTAACATATAAACTACGTCTTTTTTCTTAGAATCTTCATTAAGAAGATTTATTATTCTACATTATCTTGAAACCAATGGTCATTTTCATCTCTGCAAACAAATATAAAATGTAACCTCTTGTTTGTTCAAGAACACACCACAGCAAAATAATTAATAAAAGTAGCAAAATATCTTCAGTTTCATTTGAAGCTTAAGTCTTATTAAACTAAAGTACACCAGCACTTAATGTGTAATTGGGTAAATAATTTTTTAATCAAAGCCCAATATCTTATCTAGAAAACATTTTAAACATTGTGTATTCTTGTCACTTCTTTTAGCGGGCTTTGGATAACATCCAAAAGAACTAAACATAATGAAAGTTCTATAATGCAGATGCTTAGTTAAGTAAGTTTTAAATCCATTGAACATGTTTTTGTCTTCCCGTTTTTCTTTTTGAGCTCTCCTGCTTCAGCTATCTTAAGGTCTGACCTTACACAAGAAACCAAAAAAAGATTTTATGGAGAGACTGTGCTGTCTGATCAACCACATTCTCAGTATCTTAAATGCTGTAGTACTACAACATACAGCATTGCAATTAAACTTGTATTACAGAAAAAGTAATTTGTTTACTTTTTAAGTGATATGGCTACAGTGATTTTGAAGAAATTATTTTTGATTGCCATAAGGAAAAGCTTTGTGTTTTATTACATAACAAATTGAAACATTAACAGCTTTCAAAATGTTTTTGAGATGGCAATAAGACTATTATTTTACTTTAGGATGTCATGAGTTATTTGCATTCTGAAGAGCCTGAGTATTCTGGAGAAAAAAAAACACTTTTAGAAATCTTCATAATATACTCTGAGACAGTCTGTTGAATTAAACATAATGAAGAAACAATAAATACCTATTAACTGAATAATTTCCAATTTCAGTCTACCTGGACAAAATTTAATATTCTTTAAAAAGTCATAATGAAGAAATTTTGTAGGTTTTTTTTTTAATTTCTTGTGATTTTTAATTCTGTTATCAGGCTGATATTCTAACAAATACGAATGTCTTGTTAAAATTTATATCTTATGGCAAATAATCTAATGTAAATCATAAATCCTTCCGGTGGTTAAATACTGTTATTCCTTTATGATACTATATAGAATTCTAAGTTGTGCATATGAGCTTATAAGTTGGAAAACAGTTGTGCTGTTAGATTTTTAATGACATGTTAAAACTCAAGGATTCAAGACAGACTGATTTTGCTTCTTAGTGCTGTTGTAAAATGTTCATTTCTAAGTCAGAAGCATCAATGAAGAAGAAACATTCTGTTTTCAGATTGGAGTATGTATTTATAACACTTTGTCAAGGCTGACAGAGGACTGATATCACCTAAGTGTCAGCACCAAAAACAGTTGTGGGAAACTCTTATTTGCCGTCTTCATCTCAGAAAACAAAGGAGAGCTAAGGGGTATGCTCATGCCCTAGAAACTGATTGTACTGCTCAGTTATCAGCACATTACCCAGCTTAATTGGCTCAGATGCAATGGTCATAGACAGTCTGAGCATGGTGATAGAATTCAGAAAGACCAGGAGCCGATATCTGTGATCAGCTCAGAAATGGCCACCCACTCTGGGAGTAGCCAAGTTTGGCAACTAGAATTTAAAAGTTGGCCTCAGGACCAGAGAGTGCAGTTTGATCAATTCTATTGGTGTGCAAAACAGAGCTTCGAGATATGAGGACACAGGAATCCAGTACTTTTGTTAAAGAAATTTTAACTGGGATTTTTACAGCGACTTTTAAGTACTTAATAGGATATTACAGAAATTTCTAAATGAATTGTATACAACATTCATTTTCACTACATAATACTGAACTCAAGATAACAAAAAATATATGATTTTTGAAAACAATTGGATTCTTGCCAAGGTTAATTGCTTGAAGGAATAATTTTGATATGGAATTTGGGTGATAAAATGGAATAATACTTAAAATATTTTAATTCAGAAGTTTTTCCCTGTTAAAAATCTAGCAATTTTATACTTTATTTTCAAGAATACAACTTTGGGTGTTTTTTGCCCACCTTTGTTATATTACAAATAATTTTTTGTTCTTTTTTTTTTTTAACCATCACAGTGAAGAAAAGCATTTCAATTCTAGTATAACTTGATTTTAAAAATTATTAAAGAAATTATTCAATTTCTTACATTCTTGCAAACATATTTTTAAAAACAACAACAAAAACAAACAAACAGAAAACAACACAATTTCTCCTCTTACCATTTACTAATTTATTACACTGTATGGAGCAATATAGATTAGAATATAATTAATTAAGTAAACATTTCCTGTTCTTCCCTTCCAGCAAACTGTTGAATGTTCCATATATTACTTTGATGTTTTACATGTGTCATCATTTAATATTTACCACCTGAAAGCTCTACAATTTTTTGTTAATTTCAGTACCACAGGAAAAAAATAGATTCTCATCTGTAATCTCTGATGTCTGCAACACTGAATATAGCATAACTTTCCAGATCTGTGCTTTCATGTTTCTTTAGTGCTTGAACAGTAATAGCCTACACACCAGCTTTTGAAGCAACTTTTTCATGTATATGTATTTCCAAAGTATGACATCCATGACCTTGCAGTCCTGCAACTTGGTACTTATTTGCAGACCAAAGGCATTGCCAATTAACCTCTCAGATCACAAAGCCTCAGGAGAAAATTGAATGTGATTTCTTTATCTATTTTCATGAAGGTACACCACAAGATAGCATACGTTGTGAGTCAGGTCCTATCATTAATTGTTTCCAAAGCAATGACTACTGAAAACATTATACCGAGTTGATCATTAAATCTAATGTCCATACATTTGGTCTCAAGTATAATGATTTTTTCGTGACTCTCATGATGTCTGATGTTTTTTCATGAAAGCCAAAGATCAGTATAAGTGTATAACAGCTTTCCTCAGAGAGGTAAGGTCTGAGCATCTACCATTTTAGAGGAAAGATAGAAGACCTGGTTCCAGTTCCATGTTTTAAACAGGGCAATTGGTGCAGAGCCAATGTTACACTATGTTCTTGCTGAATACAGTGTATTTTAAGCTCTGAGGAAACAAGAAAACAAACCACACAAATTTAAGAAAGGATTTTGGTTTATTTACACTATGTTAATTTGCTTCATAATTGGAAAAAGGAGGTGGGAAGCTAAGAACCATTTAATGGTGGTAATTCACTGACCTACTGCAACTGGGCAACATTGACCTTTGTAATCTTGTTACTGTTTGCTAATAAATTAAGTTTCTTCAAAGCAAGACAACATTAATAAACCATTTTGTAAGTCTGCAAACTTTGCAGATGACAAAACTTAGATTTCCTGGGTAGACAAGTTACTGATGAACCAAAAGTTTTTAAATAAGACAGCTTTTGTTTCAGAAACATGATGTGACTGTAAAGTTTATCTGTCGTCCAACATACTCTGAGCATTTCTCAGCAAAGTATCTTCACAGAATCATGGAATAGTTTGGGTTGGAAGGAACCTTAAAGGTCATCTAGTTCCAATCCCCCTGCCACGGGCAGGGACACCTCCCACTAGACCAGGCTGCTCAAAGCCCTGTCCAACCTGGCCTTGAACACCTACAGGGAGGGGGCATTCACAACTTCCCTGGGCAACCTGTGCCAGTGTCTCACCACCCTCACAGTACAGAATTTCTTCATAATACCTAGTCTAAATCTACCCTTTTCCAGAAGACATTCCCCCTTGTGCTATTGCTACCTGCCCTTGTAAAAGTACCTACTCAGCTTTCCTGTAGCCCTCCTTCAGGTACTGGAAGGCCACTATAACATCTTCCCAGAGCCTTCTCTTCTCCAGGCTGAGCAGTCTCAATGGTCCTCCATAGGGGAGGTGTTCCAGCCCTCTGATCATTTTCGTGGTGCTCCTCTGAACTTGCTCTAACAGCTCCATATCCTTTTACTGGGGACCCCAGAACTGGGTGCAGTACTCCAGGTGGGGTCTCACAAGAGCACAGTATAGAGGCAGAGGTGGGCCCCTCACTACAATAAGGGCATTGAGGCACTGGAAATGTCCAGAGAAGGGCAACGAAGCTGGTGAGGTGTCTGGAGCACAAGTCATATGAGGAGAGGCTGAGGGAGCTGGGCTTGTTTAGTTTGGAGGAGACTGAGAAGAGACCTTATTATCTTCTACCTGAAAGGAGGTTGTAGTGGAGGCCAGTCTCTTCTCCCAAGTAACAAGTGATAGGACTAGAGAATATGGCCTTAAGTTGCTCCAGGGGATGTTTAGATTAGATATTAGGAATTTTTTTATTCACTCAAAATGTTATCAGACATTGGAACAGGCTGCCTAGGGAAGTGGTCAAGTCACCATCCCTGGAGATATTAAAAGACTGGTAGATGAGTTGCTTAGAGGTATGGTTTAGTAGTGGACAGAATATAGTTGGACTCAATGATCTCAACGGTCTTTTCCAACCAAATGATCTTATGATTCTATGATTGTGTGAATGTATTTGAATGACAAAGTAAAGAGGTGAACTGGTAACATGGATTTAAAAAAATAGGGAGAAACTGACTGGAGAACCTGATTTTGAAACAGCAGATAACTGAATATTTGGGGACCAGGATGGTGGATTGTTCATGTCATTCACTTTTGTGTAGACTTAAATGGAATCCAAGCTGGAGTGGAGAGGAGGAAAAATGGGATATGATGCCTGCTCTTTGCTCTGATTTTTAAGGCAGTAAAATAAAACCACACATATTCTACAGAAAAGTTGTCCATAACCACTATCTCTCTTCCTTAACACTACACCTTAACCATCAGACTGTAAAATATAGACCACTCCTTCAAGTTTTTTAAGATCTTTCAATTCTTTGTTGCAGAGGGACATCTTTGGCAGGAGGGATACACAAACCAATACTACACTATTTCCAGATATTGTTGAAGCATATTGCAGGAGAAGTGGTCATCCCTTTTGGTCCAAGAAGGAAACTGAATGTAGGTTTCCATTCTTTTGTAGCCATGAAGTTATTGTATGGAAGCTTACACCTCCTTTTCCCACAAAGCTTATGAATTAAAGCATAAAGCTGTTTATAAATGGAAGCTTAGGTGTGCAGATACAAGAGGTTTTACTCTTTGAATCCAAATCTTCAGTTTGCAGCCATGAGTGAGGAACTGGGAAACAAGGAATTAACCAAACCTGGATTCTTATATTAGGCTGATTTTGGTATCTTCATCTACAGGACTCAGAATACTGTGAACTGAGTTTTTATGTACAATCCTCTCCAATTTGGCGTAAATAAAAAGTCAATAGGAAACTGAATGTAGTTATGTAAGTTTCTCTCCCAGAATATTTTCCTTTTTGGAATTGTAGGCTTTAGATTCCCTTTTAGACTCAGACCTGAGCCATTTGTATTTTTAATTCATTAGATAATTAATTCAATTTTAACACAATACTTGTTGAAATTTACTAATATTGTCAACAGATGACCTTTCTGATCTCAATGACAGCACTTGATTTCATAATCATAGAATCACAGAATGCCAGGTTGGAAGGGACCACAAAGATCATCTAGTCCAACCTTTCAAGGTAAAAATATAGTTTAAATTAGATGAGTCAGCACTCTCTCAAGCTGAGTCTTAAAACTGACCAATGTAGGGGAATTTACCAGTTCCCCTGGGAGATTGTTCCAATGTCTGATTGGTCTCATGGTAAAATAAATTCTTCTAGAGTTCAATCGGAATCTCTCCAGAAGCAACTTTTGTCCATTAACCCTCATCTTTTCCATGTGACTCCTTGTGAAAATGGAGTCTCCATCTTCTTGGTAGCCACCCTTTATGTACTGGTACATGGTGATAAGGTCTCTCCTAATCCTTCTCTTTCCAAGGCTGAACAGGCCCAGTTTTCTCAGCCTTTCTTCATATATAAGCCTTCTAATATAAGAGCTATTAAAAAATGCTTCTAATTGTTACATTTTTTACATTCTTTTCCGTAAACTAAACATTTCAGTACCATACTATTTCCTGTCAGACAAGCCAGTAGACAATTCCTTGCATTTAATATTTCTAACAGATGCAATATAAACTAACTCATTTTACTGTCATAATAGATGCATAATGGATGTTCTCTGGAAAAAATTAACTCTCTCTCTCCATATGTTTTATATATATATATATATTTATTGTGAGACTATATATACAATAAATATTTCAAAAATACGTGCAAATTTGCTTTTAATTACACTGTGCTTCAATTACATGGAAAATATATTGGAAGAGAAAGAATGGTCATGTCTACTTCATTTTGTTTGTACTACTATAAATCCTTTACAAATATTTTTTCTCTTTCTAATATGTCTTCTTTCATTTTCTGTAGTTTCATTTTTTGTAGTTGTACAATAAAATAAAATCAGTCTGTTTTCCTTTGTTTTTCATCATGATCACTGTTTTCATTTATTTTTATGGACGCTTATTTCCTAGTATATAGATTTCACTTCTTTCTCTGTATTAAAAAGACATTAACTATTCAGACATCAGATTGCAAGGAAAGTCTGTGCTATGTAAGTTCCTGCGTTCATTCTTATCATCGCTGTATCTAAGCAACCTCAAGAAGATTCAGCAATATATACCTGTTATATATAATCCTGGCTTTCATTTTCTTCTCAAGGAGAAGAATTGTGTGTGCAGTAGAGTGTTTTTTTCTGATTCAGAGCTCTGCCACAAGTTTATATTAGAGAAATTTTTGGCAGACCACTACTTGCTCATTTCTCCAAGCCAATCAGCAGATCCATTCCCTCAAGAATAATGACCATTATAATCCCTCCCATCTTTTCGGGCTATTCTTTTTGTCTTTTGTTGCTTGCATGTTCTATTACAGCAATGTATTAGAGTGAAACATAGCTTAAATTAATCAATGTCTTCTATTTGCACATTACTTTCATCAAACCGAAAAGAATATTTGGGTTCTATCAAATGTATTAGAATGTTTCATTCTGGTCAAAAACTGGCAAAACAAGGTAAGACTCTGCTTACATATGTAAACACTTACATATGCATACTTCACAGAACATTTCCAAATTCACATTTTCATACTACTCGAAAAAAAACTCCCAACAAATTCTGTTCATGTAAAACAGATATTTTGAAAATGTTCTAAGAATAAAACATAACTAGAATAAAAAATTAAGTAGAAATCCAATTCTTTTGTACCTCTGCATAGAACTGCCACATTTCACTGTAATTGTAGAGCTGAGAACATAAATCATCTTATCTTGATTTCTTTTTAGTGTAATCTGCATTTTATTATATTTCATGGTTACTCCAAGAAAAAGAGTTACATTTACAGCACAAAACAGACATAGCGCTTTGCACAGGATTTTCTGGGCTCTGCTTTTAGACTTTCTTGGTCTTCTGTGGACTTTATCTGAGGCTTCCAGAAGCCCTCTGAAGAACCTGAAGATACCACTGCTCTGAGGTAAGGATAACCCCAGGAGCCTTGACTTCTGTGCAACTTCATAGCAAGCTCTAGTAGTTTATAAGTAGCTGCCATCTGCTCTTGCCATCATCTGTCAAGCTGATCACAGAGTGCTTGAAGCCTTTGTCTCAGCTTATCCTTGATTAGGGAGAGTCAGACACCTTTAACATAGCTAAAAGAGGCAGTGAGCAGTTTTTACATAAATTTAAAAAAAAAATGAAAAAAGGAAAAAAAAAGGGTGGGCAGGGGGGTTGGCAGGTCTACTCAGACTTGTATATGCATACTCAGCTATTGCAGTGGTGTGCCACAGGGCACAGTCCTCAGTAGTTGTTAGGACATCTGTCCCTGCAATTTTGAGACTCATATGATGGTTCAGACTAAAGTTGTAGGGGAACACTGTCAAATGAAGCATCTATGCTGGCTGAGTCTGAACCACACAAGTATAAGAGGGAGATGCCAACAATGGCAGTGAGAGACTTCCTGCTGCAGAGGATGGAGGCTCCTGTCTACTGACTTGACCTATCATCTAGAGAGGTTTGCCATTTTTCAGAGAGTAATGGAGAAAATTATCAACAAGTAAGAAAGCAGTGAATAGGGATTATGTGAACAGAAAGGTTCTCACAATTGACAAAACAGGGCTGAAGTGGCGTTACCCCAAGTATATACATGTAAATCTTGGTTCAAAACCAAGAACATCCCTGTTGATCAGTAATTCTACTGGTCTTAATCAACTGAACATAATTATTTCAAACACTTGCTACATTACCTTTGACACTTGAAGAGCCCGTACATAACTTAGCCTGTTTTCTCATGACAAGATATCATTACGTACTGCATTTTAATTAAGCTTACCTTACACTTAAGTTCAGGTGAGTAGATAATTGTAATTTTTGTGAAATGATTAAAACTTTGCAAAAATTGCCCTTACTTCCACTGTTGACTTAAAAAGTTAGCTGGAAAAACTCTCTTTCTCAGATAGAAATCTGCAGTCATTTGTACTGCGAGGCATCTAGCAGTCTGGCTTGCTGACTTTCATAGCATACCCCAAAATACACCCATTTTCCCAGGCACTTGAAAAAAACCCTAGGATTGACTGCTATGATGTTAAGTCTTAGAACACCTTAAGTCTTGTACTGGGCATCACAATTATAATGATTTTAATAATATAATCAATAATAATAATAAATCGTTGCCAAAAGTTCCCTTTTTCCCATTGGGAAATTTATAGGGAACTAGGGGATTTATACATAGAAGCAGCACAGCCATAGTAGAAACAAAAATATAATGCACGATCTTTAGTCACCTAGTAAAAACACAACAGGTTGCATCTTTTGTTCAGTAACCGCACTTGTAATTGAGAAACAGAAAACATAATTTCATAACAAGTCAGGGAAACAAAATTTCACCTTAAAAAAGCTATATTTATTCAATATATACAGGACAACAGCTATTCAGTTTTTATTTAGCCAAGTTTCAGAAGATACTCTTATTCCAGCAACATGTTTAAAGGAGTTTCCTTGGAGAAACCAGGAGAAAGTCCAAAAGCATGGCTAGCCATCCTCAGTCAGTATCTTCAAATTACTTCTCAGTTAATTTAAACACTAATTGCTATCAGGCTACTGCTGATCTCTGCTGATTAAAATATTTCAAATAAAAACCTATTTCAACCTTTCACTTGCTGGGAAAGAGCTTTGGAATCGTTTGGGATTTCTGGTTGGACCTAAAATGCCAAAGGAGTCCAGCTTCCATCTAGGAAACTAAATTAAATTCTGAAGCATATTTCCTTTATTTCATAATTATACTCCATAGTGAAAGAGTATGTTTGACTGTTTTCTTTTACTAGTATAAAACACATCAAAGTGAGGGACATGTCATGGTATGAATTCAAAGACAACAGAGCCAGCATTGCCTCCAAGTGGATGGAAAGAGACAATGCCAGGCAAAGGAATATGTTCTGAGTGAATTCAGTAACAGAAGTGTCTGTAGCCAGGATGAAGTTAGATTGAAAACCAATTTCTCTCTTTGATATGTCCTTAATAATCAGCCATGCTTTATTTGAGCATCATTCTCTGTTTTGTCCTTTTGTCTCACAGGAAGCAGACGGTGGAATCCATTGGTCAAGCCCTTCTACAGTAATATTTAACATTATACAGTAATACTTTATATATTACAATATACATTACATTGTACATAATGTATATTACATTGCACATAATGTATATTACATTGTATATAACATATATTACAATTTACATTATACAGTAATATTTTACTAAGACACATGTTCAATGTAGAAATCAACCTGAAGAAATCTGGTTTTTAACTAAATGCAGAGCTTTAAAAATTCTTCTGAGTTCTTCTGTGACTGTATATAGGGTAAAAAATATGGATGTGGCTTCAGGTGATTTGAGGCTTTACTCATTGAAAGACACAAGCCAGCAACGTGCATCTGCAGCCCAGAGGGCCAACCTCATCCTGGGCTGCATCAAAAGAAGTGTGACCAGCAGATTGAGGGAGGTGATTCTACCCCTTTGCTCTGGTGACACCTCACCTGGAGTACTGTGTCCAGCCTTGGAGTCCTCAACACAAAAAGGATGTCAAACTGTTGGAGCGGGTCCAGAGGAGGGCCACAAAGATGATCAAAGAGCTGGAGCACCTCTCCTACAAAGACAGGCTGAGAGAGTTGGGGTTGTTCAGCCTGGAGAAGAAAAGGCTCTGGGAGGATGTTATACTAACCTTCCAATACCTGAAAGTTGCCTATAAGAAATCTGGGGAAGAGCTGTTTACAAGGTCATGTAGCAATAGGATGAGGGGTAATGGTTTTAAACTAGAAAAGGGTAGATTTAGGTTGGTTATTAGGAAAAAGTTCTTCAATATGAGGGTAGTAGATCACTGGAACATTTTGCCCAGTGAGGTAGTGGAAGCCCCATCCCTGGAGATACTCAAGGTCAGGCTTGATGGGGCTCTGAGCAACCTGATCTAGAAAGAATGTCCCTGCTTACTGCAAGTGGATTGGACTAGATGATCTAATTAAAGGTCCCTTCCAACCCAATGTATTCTGTGATTCTATGATTCTCTTGTTGGATCTTTGTTTTTCCACTTGTGTCACAAGTAAGAAAATTTCAAGGAGGAAATTTTTTTGAAAATTCCATTAGTAACATGAACAGTAAATGTTCACCACACATCAGCATGAGAATTTGCTTTACTGCAAATTCAGCGAATGCTGTTTTTAAGGATGGATTTTCAGATACTATGACAAAACCAATTCCAACTAGCAGGACCTCAAATTCCCTGGGAACACAGTTAGACCCCAGTAAATTACTGGAGGATTCGAGACCTGAGTGAGTGTTACTATAGTGTGCCATTTGTATAATATGAGCTGCTGAGGAGGAAGGAACATTTCAGGGCATGTCATTGAATTAAAAAAAGAAATCGTCTCTTTGTGTTTAGAACAAGGACTTAAGAAGAATCTGAAAGATATCTGGTAGGTATCTGAAGACCTGCCGGAGAAATAATGGGATAATAGACTGTCTGGGAGCTTTTAATGCAACCCCAGCTAAAGAATTTGGCCAGGATAGGAAAGTACTTCGCAAGTGTAAGTCCTCATGCATCCCAAGAGACTACTCAGAATAGAATCTGAGCTAACATTGTTGAAGGCAAGCTCACCTTCTCATCCTCTAATCCTGTGCTGTACTCAGTCTGAAAAATTAGTTTATACACATGTATGGATTTAAAACACAATATCTTCCATAAATTGTGCATGCAAAAATTTTAAATTTGTACAATAATATTTAAATTATACAATATATTTAGAACTTAACTCTAAAACAAGAAGCAATTCTAGTTGGCATGTGCCACAGCACTTGATATCCATTAGCTCAATATATAAGATCTAAGGCAAAGACTATTATTTAAGGAGAAATGCAAACATTGCTTAAGTAGCTTAGTTCTTTGTGATTGGGATACTTTCTAAAGCAGTCAAATTCTATCCACAATTCAACATATGTGCACTCTAAAATGGAGTTTTTTGCAATATTTGTAATAAGTAAATAAATTACTACATGGTTTAGCAGAAGCTGTCAATTTCCATTAGGTCTATGTTAGGTTTATGTAGAAGAAATTTCTCATTTACTTGTGCTGGACAGGTAGGTACAGAGCTGCAAAGAATCTGCAAATCATAAAAATAATTCCATCATGACATCAAAAATATATTTTTTTTGTCTAAGAAATACATAACCCAAGAAGAGACTTTATTGTGGCCTTTGGATACTTAAAGAGAGCTCATAGAAAGATGAAGACTATTTACCAAGGCCTGTAGTGACAGAACAAGGGTTAACCATTTTAAACTAAACAAGGGTAGATTTAGATTAGTTCTAAGGAAGAAATTATTTACTATGAGGGTGGTGAGACACTGGCACAGGTTGCCCAGTGAAGTTGTGGATGCCCCCTCCCTGGAAGCATTCAAGGTCAGGGTGGATAAGGCCTTTAGTAACCTGGTCTAGTGGATGTCCATGTTCATGGCAGGCGGTTGGAATAGACTATCTTTAAAGGTTCTTTCCAACCCAAACCATTCCATGAGTTTATGATTTTCAGATAGATTATTTTCACAGATATCAATTCAACTGCAGTCAGAATGTATGAAAATATAATTAAAAAAATATTTCTAAATTTGATGGTGTATGAACTTTTGGCACTATTTTTGCTTTTCTAAAATAAGGCAGCAATCACAAGATAAACTGCAAAACTTTAACAATAAGCTTTCTAAAGAATATTACAACTTCTAACCAAAAATTATTTTCACAAAGTGCTATGCAAGAGTTTTCATGTACCTGAGTTTACATTTTGATTTCAGGAACAAAAAACCCGAAGTAATCAAGTGTTAACTTCAATCATTACTGAATCATAGAGCTGTAGTATCATTTAAGTTGGCAAAGACCCTTAAGATCATCAGTCCAACTGTTATTCTGACACTACCTAGTCCACCACAAGGAAGACTTCAGACAAGAACCTGAAAATGGATTGTTTATAGAGTACTTGTTAATGTTTCAGGAGTGTTGCATAACTAAGAAATAATAATAAATAATTAATCAATTAAACATAAACCAAAGAGTAATTCAAGACATTAAAATTGAATCATATGCTATAATAACTTAATCTTTCATTTTTTCCTTGAAGAAAAGGAAAAATATATACTTAACAGACTACTGTTATATGTTAATAGAAGTGATGTGCTTTTTATTTCCACTCAGAAAATGTTCTCAGAAGTCCTGTAGAAACCTCCATGAATTTTGTGTAGGACAACAAGACTAGGAAAATCCAGATCAACTGAAAAGTATTTTGCCTGGCTATTAGCTTTTTTGTACTTTATCTGTATGGAAAAATGTTCTACTCTCTTCATATAACCACAACATAAATTTTCACATTAAATTGTTACTATTTTGTGTAGTGGAAGGAAGTGACAATTAAGTGAAATGTCTATATTTGTACTTAACAGTAAGTTTATGTTAAAATATGTGCTTGTCATTTCATTTTTATCTTAACCATACAAACATACAAAAATTCATGGAATGACCAGAAATCCAAGGCTTAACACTGAATATATTGAGGTTTGCCACATTTAATTCAGACGCATAGATGTGTGAATTTATCTCAATTGAATTAATGTAATTTAGGATCACAAAGTTTATTATAATTGCAGATGGGAAGAAACTCCAGATAACATTCTGTGGCCCAGGGAAGGGGAACAGTTTATGGATGTCAAGCAAAGGCAAACTAGTCATAGTTTCTTCTGTGGTTAAACATAAAATAACTATTATAACTTTGGAATAACTTCTGCCAAAGTGTTTCTACTCTCCCTTTCTCAAAGTAATTAAGCTAAGCTAGTTAAAGAGCTACTAATGGTTTTGATGACCCCAGTTTTGGAATGTTCCATTCAAGACTGGGTTTAATTGATCCTTTGCAAAGAGAACTGTGGTTTTTGCAAATCAGGCCACTCAGGTGCTTCCAGATGGGCCTCAGCAAGTAGCACAATCAAAATCACTAGCCACATTTTCAAAATCTTGATTAGAGGTGCCTAGACCTCATTAGGAGCATGTTTATTATTCAGAGGCTGACACCTCATTGCAATAGACAATATGAGTCCAACAAGATTTTTGAGTAGTGCAGATTACTCTCAGAACAGTGGCAGTAGCAAAGTACTCTGCCCTTGGTGACTGCATCTTACAAAGTCATGGCAGATTAAAACTAGCAAAATGAATTCATGTCTGATGGGCTGTTTTTGCCACAACAGCTGTGCTTTGGAGGTAAGCAAGCCAAAGAAGTTAAGTTTGGCTCATGCAGAGTGTTTGGCTCTGAATCAGCTCTGTGCCCATACATGTGAAAGAGCCAAGTCAGTAGGAATATTTTGACATTACCTTCTGGCTGTCACAGTGACCTTATATATCACTTCATGCATTCTCTCTTTTGTTTGTGTATAATCAGTTCCAATGGATCGACTAATGTTTTGGCATGGGCTTGCCTTGGCTCTGGCTTCAGATTTTCTGTCCTGTTTAAACAAGCTGCATCCAGTACGACTGTGAAATTCATTAATGAGTATTTAAGAATAACTAATATGCATTTTTATGTTCTAGAAAATTGGAAAAAGCATAAATCTGAGGCTAGGATATTCAAAATAAGCAATGAAACTGACATTATAATAACATTATAATAACATCAGCTATTTTCTGTATATCAAAGGAGATGTTCAATTATTCTGCTTGCTCAGCTTACATGTTATGCATGTCAAATATATATGACTGTGTATGTATTCACACACATACATATATTTATAAGTAGAGAGTCTATAAGACAGTTTATCAAATGATTATGTAAGAATGAGGGAAAAAACCCATTGTCAGTAACTCTTCATCAATGAAACTGCAGTAGATAACAGCTTTTGCTGCAAATACTGGAGGCAGATGCTTCAATGTAATATGATTGGATACAATGCTCTTTACTAATAAATTGTAGGCTATAGTTTTAGAGCATGTTCAGTTACATAAATGATGCATTTTCACAGAGCAGTGTTATGAATAATATCTCCTAGTGTTAGATTAGTCTGGTGAATAACTGTTGTGAAGTTAGCCATATATACAACATTGATTATACATAGACTAGTAAAAGGAAGATCTTTGCATGTTATTTTTCATGTGTCTCATAAATTAGTGAATATTTTTAATTCTTTTTTAATTAATCTCTGTGGAACCATTGTTATCAGAGACTGTTTTGTTGTTGACTTCTTTGGACACAAGATTTGAATTGGCACTACAAAACAACGGCACAAATTGTTACAAAGTGTAGATGCTATAGTCATATGATGACATGATAACTATGACAACTATGACATATGATAACTATGGCATGAAAATTACTTCACTTCTTTTGTTCTTTGCATTGTAGTAGCAGTTATTAACCACAGGGGAAAAAAATGCACTTCACTGTATTAAGCACAATACATAAGTATTAAAAAAGGTCTTTATTCCAAATAATGGCATCTAAATAATGAAAAGCAATCCATTATCCCTTAGAAAGTTGTGTATTCATTGCATTTGATACTCTCTTATTCAGAGAAGACTATGAAAAAATTAACAGGAAACATGGAAACTCACAAAGAACCATAACTCTAATAAAATTCTTCATCTATTAAAATATATAAATTGTGTTTCATGTTGATGACAGGAAAATAATACTCTCTACATAAAGAAAATAATCAGAAAGAAGTTTCTTTGTGTTACTGTGCAGTATGCACAATACTGAGGCTTGAGGAAGCATCTCTTGAGTTCAAATCAGGGTCCATTTAGTGTCTTCACTCTGCTGAATTGTGATGATAACACACACAGCAGGGGTTAAATTGAGGTCACCAATTGATTTCATTTACGATAATTCGTCAAATAGTGATAACACTGTGACCTTGAGATGGACTGAAACTAGTAAGCTGATGGCTAAGAAAAATAAAATGAAGAACATGTACTTTCTCAATCTCTTGAGTGTAAAAGAATGAAAATCATTTAAAGAAAGAAAAAAAATCTCAGTTTTTTAATAACTTGGAATACTGAGAATGAGCTTTCATTGTTTCAACTAGTGTAGCTTATTGGCCGCTTTGACGAAGGTTCATCTTACCAAGAGTACAGTTCACGCAGAGAGAAGGACATCTCTGTAATGGGATTTAGACCTTAGATACCTAAGCCAGTTGCCGAAACTTAGATAAGATGACTCCAAGTTAAAATTAATTCTGCATGTATTACTAAAAAAGAGCTTCAGTGAATAGGCTGGAGGTAGGCAAGAGGTTGGAAGGGGACACAGCTGGGACAGCTGAGCCAAATTAACCAAAGGGATACTCCATATCCTATGATGTTGTGCACAATAATAAAACCTCAGGAAAATGAGGTGGAAGATGGGATGTTTACGATTACGATGTTCATCTCCTCAAGTAACAATTACATATGCTGAAGTCCTGCTTTCCAGAAACTGGCTAAACAGGAAGTAATGAATAAAGGCTTTATTTTTCTTTGCTTGCACACACAGCTTTGTTGTGTCTTAATCCATGATTTTTTCCTCACTTTTGCTCTCCTGCATCCTGCTGGTGAGGATTACCTGAGTCACTGTGTGGGACTTAGCTAGTGGCCTTTTTTCCCCAAAACCTTTCCACCTTGACTGTAGTGGTCTTGTAGACCCATGATTTAGTCTACAGGCTGAGATTAGACTTAGCAAACTTTAGGAAGGTGAAGATTTGTCATCTCTCTTAAACTAGTCAAGTAGGCTTTCCTGC
>NW_010186211.1:19234-27627 GCF_000695765.1 Mesitornis unicolor
ATGAAGAGAGACAAGCAACTTGAAAGACTGATTTATCCCCTCATTAAAGAGGTACATAACATAGGTAGAAAGAAATGTACTCTGGAGTTGTCTCTTCTTCATTGATCACAGAGACTTAGAATATGCTTCTAACATGTAAGCTGGAGGTCATGAACCCAAGTATAAGTGCACAGTAAGGCTCAGTTCCTTCAAAAGATTTAAACTCTAATTATCTTGATATCAGTGAAGTTAGGCAAGTACCTGAATACTTTTGAGGATACAGGTTGAAGCCATTTTTTTTCTGTTTCCAAGGTTAATAAACAGTTCTTTCACCCAAGATTCATGTCTTCTATCAACACACAGATCTCTTGTAAAAGTACATTCACGTGGCTTCATGAGAGCAAACGTTTGAGAAGTTTAAATTTTTTTCTTTACTCCTCTGTAGTACCTGGGATTTTAACCTTATGAAACTGTAGATCTGAATTACATGCAGTGAATCTTTCTGCTTTTCTACAGAATTCCTTTCAACCTCTCCTCTCTACCAAAAAAAGCAAACAAGGATTTGTTTAATTTTAATGTAATAATGAAATAATGTAATGATTTTGTACACAATCTCTAAAGCTGCTCAGCCACTTATACTGTGGAAAATTCTGAGAAGCAACATATCTAATGCAAAAAAAACATTTAAAGGATTGAGAAGCACAAGATTCAGCTATATAGATTAACTACTCAATCTGGAACAAAGTGCTGTTGGAAATTCAGTGCGAATGAATGACTACCCAAATTGATTGGTAAAGAGGACATTAATACTTTCATCTTAAAAAATTAAGGATGGAGAATGCCAGATCTTTGTCTATCTGGACTCACCAGGAAAGCTTACTCTTCCTTTCATTAATGAGATATAATTTTATCATCACACCAAAATCAGATATGACTTATTTAGCACTGTAAATTTTACTTTGGTAAATTGATGTCGCTGCATGCAATTTGGTGATGGATAGAAACTAATGGATGAAAGAGATAGGTCTTAGTAGGAAAAAGAAAATGAGCAAAAGATGTGTAAAAGGGTACAGCAAGCTGTCTAGATTAATTTGAGATGTTTTAGATAAATTACATTTGTCCTAGTACCCACAAAGAACTGTCCAAGACCTTCTATGAAGGATGTATGAAATTTCAAACCATTAGGTAAGAACTAATGCTTAACTATTTTTGAGTTAGAAGAATAAGTGTAAAGTTACTGACCAGTCAGCTCTATTTCAACTTTCCACATTAATCAAACTTCTTCTAAAGTTAGGAACTTATGAAACATGTAGAGAAATAACCGTCAGCATCAATTTTCCAGGAATAACTACATCATATCTATCTAATTTCTTTTCATGATGAGCTGCACTGAGGAAGGATAAAGAAGCTGCAGAAGAAATCATACATGTAGCTTGACCTAGGAAGATTTCCTTTGCTCTGATGATGAACTTGTTATGATGATGAACTTTTCTTAAGGTATCTTAAGGATATCTTAAAATATGTTCTATGACAAAAAGAAAGAGTATACTGAATTCCTCATGCCCTGCCACTAAGCTTAAAGTGAAGCAGGGCAGATCTAACAGGTGCTAAGGAAAACCTTCTGATTATGAAAGGAATTGAATATTGAAGCATGTTTGTGGCAGCTATAGAACCTCCACTGCTGTTTTTAGCTTTTTTGTTAGGAAGGATATAGGTATATTTGTTTCCTTATTTTGGAACATGAACCCTACTGGGAAATAATCCCACAGGCTACATCTGCATTAGTAAATTTAAAAAGGCCATAGATGGATAAGATCACAAGTGTATGGTCTTCTGAGCAGCACTTTTATGTTAAGTACAGAGAAACAGAAATTTCTAATTTTATAGTTTTCCATCTTTCTGATTAAATATGATGTATAAGTGACCACATTTTTCAAAGTGAAAAGGAGACAAACTATAATGTCAGTGAAGGCATAAAGTGGTTCTTCAGTAATTCATCAGTCAAGCATCAGATCAATAAGTTACCCTGTAAGTCTGTTGCAGAGCTGGCCATTTTTACTATTATGTAATAATAAATAAATATGTCAGAAAATTTAAGGCTGAGAAAAGCAGTATTATCTTAAAATATCTATAAATGATCCATCTTTGTTTATTCCTTATTCCATTACCAAATGTAGGCTTGTAGAGTTTAGAAAAGCAGACAGAAACTATCTCAGAGGAGAAAGGCAATAGGTAATAGGAGAGTAATTCAGAGGCATTGAAGAATAATTGAGAGTAATGATTTTTCTGTATCAACACAAAACTACTTCCACAGTGGACCAAAATATGTATTAATGCAGTGCTATGCTTTTTTACCCAATGCACGAATGTATTTGTTATTTATAGCACACTTTTTAAATAATGTGATTCACACTGGGCTCTTAAATGCAGTTTAGCACGGCTGATCACTGGAACTTTATCTAACTTTCCCTTATCACAGTGAAAAAACTGCTGTTGGGATGAGTGAAGCTAACAGCTTTACTGAAAGTTGGTTAGGTTTATGATTGACTTCCATAATTTCTTAATTTCAGGAAGTGGTGCAACTATTAGATGTTACGGTCATTCTTTATCTCATATTACACTGAAATCATATGAAGGGAATATAAAAATCAATTCAAATTAAAAGGTTTTCATTTTAGAAGGCTGACCTAAAGTGTCAATCATCATGCTATATAATCAGAATGCTCAAGTTTTGCCTTGTCATAATTCAACTACAATAAATAAAGTTAAATCTAGAGATAAATTTAGTCAATATAGTAAAAATTTTGCATCTACTTGTTTCCTAGTGTGTATAAAATGTTTTTACTGTAGGCTTTCTTATTTTTATGCAAAAAAAAGTGATTTATGCAAATTACATGCACATTAAGCCATGACAAATGAAATTTTCCCTATGGATAGTCTTAGACTTGAAAGATGAGATTTCTCATTTTCATCTGGATTTGGTTTATACTTCTATTGTACAAATAAAATTTATAGCTGCACATTGCCTGTATATCAGCTAAGCAATTCAGGTCCTGAAACATGGTGCATGTTTCCTGGAGTCTTAAACATGAATTACCTGTCTTGCAAAATTACTAATTAGTTCAACCAATTTTATTTCTGTCTCTAGGTAATATGAGCCAATGATCTGAATCCGATGTTGTTAACAAAATAGAGTGCAGAACGAATGTATTAGGTCACAGTCTGCTTACAGCACTACAGAGAGTGTTGTTCCCCAGTTTATATATTTGGATTTCTTTAATAATTTATCAGTAAGAAAAAGAAATAAAAAAAAAAAAGACAAGAAAATAAAACTCTTAGAGCTTCATAAGGATTCACATCTGTTTCAGAGTATCCATTGTTCCAGCTGTCAACTTTCAAGGGAGCGCTAATATTAAATGTATGTTTTCAGTGTCAAAAGACAAAGGTGTTTTTACAGCATGGTCCACAATTCTATCTGACTTTCTACCTATCTGCATTGGAGCCACAATTTCATTTCATCCATGGTGGCTCCCATTTATTTTTACCTATCACTTTGGTTTTTATATTTTTTTCCCCCAGTTATTAAATTGTCTTTATCTTGACCCATGAGTTCTCACTTTTGCCTTTTTGATTCTCTGTGTCAGCCCTCTGGGTGAATGCGTGAGTGAACAATTAGGCTGGAGCCAACCCATGACATAGGTAAGGTAACTTTAAAATTATATCTAAATATAAATTTCATTTAAATTATGGTCATTAAATTAAATTTCAATTCTCAATTTTATATTTAAACAATTCATAAAAGTTTTATATTGGTTTTTCTCAATATAACTATTTCATTAGTTATCCTCTGCTATGCTTAAATATTAGGATGCAAATATATGTAACAATTCAAACAATAATCCTTCAGATGATCCTACACTTATGCAGATTAATAATGTCCAGGTATTATAGTCTCAAAGGATTCTATGTTGTCATAGGCACACTGGTATATGTGAGATTTTTTAATATTGGCCATGTGAAGATATTGCTATGGATTGCACATTTTCAGAGTCCAACTCAATTTCTTTTACATGTTGCAGAGTCTGTCTTTGTGTCAACAAGCATTTCCACCGTAAGAGTGCCTGCCATGATCAAAGAAGATAAAGTTATTTGGATTTATTTATAAATAGAAGGGTTAAGATTTAAAATGAAGCTTCATACATGGGCATATGTTTCTGTAAATTCACAGAAAATTATTAGAAGTGACTTAAAGAAAAGAAGTTTTAAAAAATCTTGATACCACCAAAAGCATGTTCAGGGGATAGTCTTACCCCATTAAATTAATTTAAAGTGTAGGCATGAGGTGACCATTAATAGTGTATACTAAAACTTTGTGTCTTCACCTTCTTAGGAAGAAGAGATAGTCTCAGTGCTGTCAAGCAGATGGATGCTGCTGACAGAGACAACATTAGGAATCCCAAAAAGATCTAGAAACAATTATTGTTTCAGCCATTGACTGTAAGGAATTTCTTAAACAATTCATAGTACACTATGTATTCTGAGAACAGAACATGCAATTTGTTTTCACCTGCTTCTCATGAAAAGTAGGTCTGCACATCCATTGGCCAACTTCAGTAAAATTGTATATTTAGACATAGGGTAATAAAAAAGGAAAGATAGCATTAAACAGCAGGATATTGCTACCATCATTTACCTCTACACACAGAAATCACCACTAAAAGGGTCTGTTTCCAAAGATCTTCACTGTAAGAGGCCTCAGCTCAACAGTATCAGCTTTCAGGAGTTCCTATAGGAATCATATTTCATATAGGAAACAGGTGGGGTAGCCAGCTTGCTGCCTTGGTCTGATTTCTAATGATTTGCCTCCTCTTAACTGACTCAGAACTTTTTAAATAATGCCTTTCAAAAATTCAGCAGCTCGCTTCAGCCTTGTTCTGAGAGATGTACTGTAGAAAACAGTAATTTTTAATGTTTGTTATCAGCCTCATTTGTATACATTTAAGGGTCTGTAATCATAATCCATTTTCTTCTCCTATGAAAGCCTTTGAACACTAGTGATTTCAGGAGTATTTGAAAAAAAATTTTTTCTATTAAATAAACACTACATCTCATAAAAGTAAAGCTGCAGTTTAGACATATTTTGTCATTTGGACAGTGAGTTCTATTGGTCTGCCCTATACTATCTTTTCAGAAAACAAAACTGTCTAACGAGATTTCATCCAGGCTATTTATTCCCTATCTGACAATCACTAAGGTCCTCAAATGTCCTGAACCAAGGTTACTAAAAACAAATAGAACCAAATACCAACATCACGATTTATTTATCTATAATTAAAAATAAGAAGATGTATATCTGAAAAGTTTAAGCTATTATTGATAATATTGAACTAAAAAAAAAATTAAAGCAATGAATCTGAGAAATCTAGTTCAAATGCTAAGTAAAATAAATTATACATTAACATCAAAACAATAACACCTTACACACTGGAAACAAGATGTTAAAAATTAAGAAATAAGATGATAAAAGATACTGGCCTGGTTAGAAACACTGCAGAATTGTGCAAACATCTGACAAACTACTGCTCAGGATTAGAAATTAGTATTGATGCAGTCCCTGTAGCAATTAAAATCTTCCTTCTTCAAATACTATTGATTGCAATAATTGTTAATAGTTGCTCATTCTTCTCCTTCCCTTTTATCACCCTTAGGAGAAATAGTACAATGCCAGCTTTAATAAAACATTTTTCATAAGTAAATTTTGTCAGACAGAGTTTAGTAGACATTACTGAAAGTAGTTGTAAATCTCCCAAGATTTCTCAACAGGTAGCAATCTCTGATTAATATTTTTATGGTTTTCTCTGTGTTTCCCTAGGAAGAATTTATGTAGGTCTTATTCATGTGTGCATGCATACAAGCAGACATTTAGAGGCTGAAGAAAATAATAAAAAAGAAAGAATAAACTTAAAATAGGAAAAAATAAGGTATTCAAGAAAACACAGGGAATGAGGGAAGAGTAGAAGAAACCCTTCCTTCATCTTGTGGACAGTCTGAGATGAAAAACAGACCTGAATTCTAACAATCAGACAGCTCTCCAGTATAACACTTTTTTCTAGCTGACTTCAGAGAACGAGAAAAGTCTTCCATTATCTTTTGATACATGTTTTGGCTTCTTTTTGACAAGAACTTTCTGATTCTGGAGCACCCGGCTTTCCTGAGATGGCTTCTGTTGATTTCCACCATTACTTTGTCTCCTGTTCAGTTCCAAGTGTTTTGAGCAACTAAAGTTCAAATCCAGTCTTTGTACCATGTAGTGCAATCCAGTTAGTTCTAGTCAATAAACATCTCCATTTTCCTTTAAATATCTTACAAGGTCTTCTCTGCACACTGCAAAGGCCATCACTTTTCCGTCTCTCAGCAGAAAAATTAAAAATGTGTCTGATTTCTAGATTTTATGTCAGGAATTGTTCACTTAATAGTCATATATCAGCAACGTTAAAGAAAATGTGAACAGTTTAAGATCTATATAATCATTCTTCTTGCAATCAAAGATAATTGTTAGTAATCTTTGTTGTCTGGAGTTTGAATATGGTCAAGCAGTTTATTTTATGAATCTTTATTTTGGTCAAGCAATGATTTTGTAAGACTTACCAAGATGACATATGTTTATAAAATATATTTTTCAGCATATGTTGCTACATACGTGTATTCTTTCAGAGGGAACATGAAACACATTAGAATACATAAAGGCAAGGTTTGGGTTTTGGGGGCTTTTTTGGGCATCATATACCTAGTTATTAGCATGCTACAGTTACAGATTACACATCATGGATTTCATATAGCAAGTATTAAACTGAGAGCACCTAAAATGCACTTTAGAGCAACAGCAGTCGCGTGAGCCTTGAAAGGCAAAAGCATATCATTAAGATTAAATCAAAGAGAAGACAGCGTTAGGCTCACAGATAAAATCTATATAGAGTCTCAGAACTTCCACTCTTTTCTAAGAAGATAATTTTAAAAGAGATAATGCTATTCAGCATGGAACTTCTAGATGTTCCTTTAGTACAGGAAATTTAATCTATGTGTTAAATACAATGTAGAAGAACCACAAGAGACTTCTTTAATTTTTGAAATCTATGAAACCAACATATTTTTTCTTTTAATGTTTGTTTAAAGAATAAAAGCAATGGTAGATAAATTCAATAAACAAAGGATTTCTAGGGCAGACTGAAGGACTAAGCTGCATTTTCAAGTCAATGTGAACAGTAGTATAAGCTGATGCTAAAATTTCCACGATACAAAAAAAAATAGGTGCCTTATGCAAAATGAATGCAATTTTGTAATTTTACTTACTTTTGCAGTGCAGTGTGCCTTCTTATATTGTTGGTAAGAACAAGTGAAAATTATGAACTCTTTCTCAGATCTTCATCAGTGACTAACAGGCCCCACCTGCTATCAGATTGAGTTAAGAAGTCCATATGCAACTCAAATTGCCTAGGTTTTGTGAACTCTTCTGAAGATCTTGTGATTATTTCCAGAAAACATCTGTTTATTATTTCAAATGACAAAGGTTTTTAGTATACTATTCTGGATATGGGCAAAATCAGTAGCGACTCAGAAATGTCAGACAACAATGTTGCCTTTGCTTACTATGACAGCACTGTTCTAAAAGTGGTAAAAAAATCATAAAAGCTAAGCCTATAAATAACAAGTAAATTAGATATACTATGTGCTGTGAGTAGAGATACATGTCAGCATGTTTTCTGCCTTTTAATGTTTTACTGTCTTACATCTTTGTCTCATTGTAGAATTTATCTCAGTGTCTTCTACCTTTTCATTGGCCTGAAAAGAAAAATCTATTCAGAGTGAACCCATATATGTTCTATTCCTCATGTTTTATTTTAAAATAATCGTGGACTGCAGACAATGGATTTGTGATGCTTTTCTTACTGTTTTGAGTTCTACTGAGTCATTATATTCTAAGACTCACTACCTGCTATTCAAATGAGAAGACATCTGTAGCTTTAGTAGGCACTAATAGATTGTTTTAAAAGTAGATTCTTCTTGCAGCAGTAGGATGAAATTACTAGTGCCTCCTCTGGCACAACTTGAGGCTGTTTCTTCTTGTCCTATCGCTTCTTTATTGTGAAAAGCAACTGACACCCACCTTGTCACAACCTTCTTTCAGGTAGTTGTAGGGAGCGATAAAGTCTCCCCTCAGCCTCCTTTTCTCTAGGCTAAAAAACCTCAGCTTCTTCAGCCACTCCTCGTAAGAATTATGCTCTAGACCCCTCATCAGCTTCGTTGCCTTTCTTTGGACCTTAGAATCATAGAATCATAGAATGTATTGGGTTGGAAGGCCTCGTTAAAGATCATCTAGCCCAAACCCCCTGCAGTAAGCAAGGACAATGTTACTA
>NW_010186212.1:0-1843 GCF_000695765.1 Mesitornis unicolor
GCCGAGTACAGGGGCACAATCACTTCCCCACACCTGCTGGCCACACTGTTTCTGATTCAAGTCAGGATACTGTTGGCCTTCTTGGCCACCTGGGCACACTGCTGGCTCATGTTCAGCCAGCTGTCAACCAACACCCCCAGGTCCTTTTCTGCCTGGCAGCTTTCTAGCCACTCTTCCCCAATCCTGTAGTGCTGCATGCGGTTATTGTGACTGAAGTGCAGGATCTGGCACTTAGCCTTGTTGAACCTCACACAGTTGGCCTCAGCCCATCGATCCAGCCTATCCTCTGCAAAGCCTTGCTACCCTCAGGCAGATCAACACTCCCTCCCAACTTAGTGTCATCTGCAAACTTGCTGAGGGAGCACTCAATCCTCTCATCCAGGTCATTGGTAAGGATATTAATGGAGAACATCGCTTGTGACTGGCCGCCAACTGAATTTAGTACCATTCACCACAGCTCTCTGTGCTCGGCCATCCAGACAGTTTCTGATCCAGCAAAGAGTAAACCTGTCCAAGCTATGCCCAGACAGCTTCTCCAGGAGGATGCTGTGGGAGACTGTGTCAAAGGCTTTACTGAAGTCCAGGAAGACAACATCCACAGCCTTTCCTTCATCCACTAGGCAGGTCACCTGATCGTAGAAGGAGATCAGGTTGCTCAGGTAGGATCTGCTTTTCTTCCCATTTCAAGAAAGAATCGCAGATGTCAACATACTTAGTGAGATAAATTTCTTTGAGCTCATGTGGTATCCAAATTTTGAGCTTCCTGACGTATCCAAGTTGTTTTAAATGTTGTTCAGCACTTGATTTCAATATGTTAAGATTATCAGCAATCTCTTGTGTCGTTAAATGCCAACTGTATTTGATCAGTGTCTTTATTTTGTTGTCATCAGCTTTGCTTGGCCTTTCTGAGCGTGGTGCATCTTGAATATCAAACTCTCTAGACTGAAATTTAGCAAGCCAATTCTGACACTGCCGTAATTTTAAGGCACCTTCACCATACACATCACATTACTTTTTATGAGCTTGTACAGTGTTTTTCCTTTTCTGATGTAATACAGCAAAATATGATGACAATGTTCCTTTTGATTTTCCATTTTGAAATTGATGCCAAATAAATAACTGTTAATGAAATTGTGCACTTTCTTTTTCTAAAACAAGCTTGAACTGTTAGCTGTCAAGTTACATAATGAATTTCCAGTTTGAAATGAAGTTAGTTACATTTCAAGACATGTATGTCCATCTATTAAAAAAACAAAACACAATTACTTTTTGGCCAACTCAATAGTACAGATACTTTTGGAAGATCCTTGTGCCCAAAAAATTCTCTAGTTCATTTTCAACAGCCTGTATCAAGTTCTTCTACAACCTTTTTTCATCTCTTTACTTGAAGAGATGCTCTGTTTGAATTACAGAGTCATGTTGGATAATTGCAAATTATCCATATCCATTATCCACAAACATATTGACTAGATTGGGCTTTAACATTGATTAACACCATAAAATAATAAACGTACTTGGAAAAAG
This sequence comes from Mesitornis unicolor, assembly GCF_000695765.1. Taxonomy (NCBI): domain Eukaryota; kingdom Metazoa; phylum Chordata; class Aves; order Mesitornithiformes; family Mesitornithidae; genus Mesitornis; species Mesitornis unicolor. The sequence continues at coordinate 1,525 of NW_010186212.1, forward strand.
AAGAGGATTAAGTGTGAATGGTAATAATGGTGATAATGACTATCTTAAAGTAGTGTTTTCAGAACTTTGGATTGAAGTAGTAGATTTCTGATGGTCATTATAGGAGTTATGTAAAAATCTAGCAGCTGCCCTCACAACTTCATAATTATGTTACTGTCAACAATCTTAAAATAGTGCCTGAATTGCCATCTGAATAAACTTTCATTTGAAGTCGTAAAAACATCTTTCTTTGAAGTTTGAGTTTCATGAGATCAAGTACCAAGGAGCGTCAACAGTTCATTACTTTGATTATTTTTATTTTTATTTTTGTTTTTGTTTT
>NW_010186213.1:0-14808 GCF_000695765.1 Mesitornis unicolor
GAACATGAGGAAAAGCTTTTTTTACTGTAAGCGTTATGGATAACTGGAACAGGCTGCCCAGAGAGGTTGTGGAGTCTCCTTCTCTGGAGACATTAAAAGCTCGTCTGGATGCATTCCTGTGCGACCTAATCTAGGTAATCCTGCTCTGGCAGTGTATGGGCCTGGCCTGGGATGGTGTGGGTTAAATGCCTCAAAGCAGATGATTCTTAAGGAACGACCCCACAGTGGTAGGAATGCCTATGCTGGAGAGCATGTCCAGGTCTACCCAGGCGAGGGGCGTGTCATGTCCTGCTGTGTGCCCTTATCACCTGTTACAGGCAAGGGGCATGAGAGAGGAGTTTAAATAACCCCCCTTAAGCCTGAGATAGTGTGATCACTCACCATCTTCCAATCTGGACAAGACAAAGAAACTGCTTGTCCAGCCACCATTTTAACACCAGACGGCTTGGAAGTGGTGACTATCTCTCACCTTTTCTACTTCTCTGATAACTCTTTCTTTCTTTTCTCTCCTTTTGCTCATTTTCTTGTTCTCTTTTCCTTTTTATTCTGACATGTGTGGCTGCAGCGGGCTGTAGCTGGCAGTTTTGGTTTCAAGTTACAGTATTAAGCTAAGTCCTCTTGGTTCTGCTAGTCAAATTGTTATAGTTGCACCATGTTCTGGTAATTTTGGGGCCATTTTGGTTTCTTGTCGGTATTCCGTCACCCATGGGTTGTTGAAAGATTTGAATCCAGTGTTTCTTCAAGGCATGTATCTTATCTAGTAAAAATATTGCTTATAACCTTCTCCTGAGTGATTTGTATCGCTCTGTCACCATGCCGGGATAAAAGAGCTCACTTTTTAAAGTGGGCCATGACAGGCAGGGAGGTTGGACTGGATAATCTTTCGAGGTCCCTTCCAACTCCTAATATTTTGTGATTCTGTGAATTATATCCCTTCCCATCATGTCAGTCCTCCTTACATGCTGTAACAGCCATCTAGTTTTCTGTCAATAGATTGTAACATTTGGTGATAGAGAAAGGTGAAAGCCGATGTTAAGGTTTCATCATCAAATGCAATATGTTCTTGCGTGTTTAAACTTGTAATTAATTCACATTTTGATTCTACAATTGCAACATGTCAGGTTTTGACCCTCAGTTTGAACCTACTATATTGACAATTGTCCAGATGATTGGCAGTCATGTAGGGTCTTCTTGATAATAACTGATAATAAGAAATAATGTTCTTGGGTCTTCCTTTAAACCTTGACTTTTTTGTGATTTATTAAAAATGTGCTAAATGAGATTGCTCTGGTGCTTGTTGAGTAATGTCTCCTCATTAACTACATACATTTCAGTTTTAGTTTCGTACTGAATCCCAATAGCTCAAAAACAGGAAAAGAAATTGACAATGCAAGTACCTTGAATGTGGAGGTAAAGGTAAAGATTCCAACATTTCAACATTTAAATTATATTTATCAGTAGTTGTAATTTATGTGTTGGTTTGTTTGTTGTTTTTTTTTACTTCTCTATTTAATAATATTTTATGTTGAGGATGCTTCACATCACACATACTTTCTGTGATGGAATGTATATATTCAATAGGTTCCTTTTTTACAGAAGTAAATGGGTAAGAAGCAGGTTATTGGTTTGCATTAGAACACTTACTATAAAGACTAGTTTTCAAGTTGTACAAACTGCATCATATATTTTAGTTACATGCTTCACTTGTGTATGGGCCCAGCTGGGCATGAGTTAAATGTCTCAAAGCAGGTGATTCTCAGGAGCAACCATCCAGTGCCAGGAGCAGCAGTGCTGGAGAGCATGTCCAAGGTTGCCCAGGTGAGGAGTGTGTTGATGCTTGCTATGTGCCCTATCACCTGGTACAGGCAAGGGGTGAGGACAGAGAGTTTAAATACCCCCACTAAAGCCTGAGAGCATGTGTTCACCCACCATCTTCCAACTGGGCTGTACAGAGAAACCGCTTATTCAGCTGCCATCTTACACACTTAGCTTTTCTTTTCTCTCTTTCTTTCATTTTCTTGTTCTCTTTTCCTCTTTTCCTTTTTCCTGCTTGCAACATGTGCAGGTGGAGTGAGCTGTAGCTGGCAGTTTTGGTTTTGAGTTTTGGTTTTAATTGACAGTATTAGTCTCTAAGTTTTACTCGGTTCTGTTAATCAAATTGTTACAGTGTTGCTAAGTTGCGCAGTGTTCTGGTAACTTTGGGCCGTTTAGGTTTCTTGTCAGTGCTTCCTCATGTAGGGGTTGTTAAAAAGTCTGAATCCAGTGTTTTCAGGGCATGTATCTTGTTTAGTAAAAACACGCCTCTCCTGAGTGATTTGTATTGCTCTGTCACCATGCCGGGATAAAAGAGTTCACTTTTAAAGCGGGCCATGACAACTTGTGAACACGAAATTGTTCTTTTGTGGATGAGTTGCCTTTAAATGATTTGACAATACTTTGTCTTCTTGTTCACCCTTATCTTGTGTCAAATTATAAGTTTTCACAGTATTAGCTATTTTTTTTTAGTATTAAGGTCTGTTCAATTGCCATGGATTACTGGGCTGACTGTATGGAAAGCTACACAAAAGAAATAGTGTTGTTTCACACCAGAAGACTGAGTTAGTGCTTATCTAAATTAACATGATCATTGAAAACACATTAGCACAAAGACCAAAAGGTGAAAGCTACTAGTTCAGTAGGACTTACTAAAGTAATAATTTGATTTACAGGCTTAAGCTTGACCTGACTGAATGATTGTGGATTTTGAAGAGGCAAGAAGAAGCAACTGCATGCAGGCTGGGAAATGAGGAAAATAAAAATTCTATGTTACTTGTTAAAGCAAACTAATAGGACATGTTATCATTATGCAGATCACTTTGCTCTATACTCTATTTGTATAGCAAAGCTTTGCCTTTTTTCATTCTCCTTTCTTTTTGATAGAAGGAAGAATGGCACCACAGGTGAGGTAACTGACTCATGATTTGTCAGTTCGCTCTTTACAAATCTTTTTCTGGGTCTGGATTGCACAGCAACATTTCAGGAATAACTGCAATGGTACTAGTAATGACAATTGCCACAGCCATATAGTGTTAACTATGTTGACTGCTGTACAACAAAACTACTGTTGTAGTCCTCGTCTCTAAGAATGTATTCAGAGTTTCAAGAAGGCTTTGTGAAGAAGACTTATGCCTTATGACAAAGGACACCATCTTTTCCTCAGAGTTCTGTAAGAATAACTAAGTGCAGAAGCATTAAAGATAAAGAAAAATACAGTCAGATGGCCCCAAGTGTAATAACAGCTACATCTCTCAAGATATAAATTACCTAGAAGACATGACAGGCTATGGGAAATGAATAGGAGAAAACATATATCAGTAAATCAACAGAAGTTCAAATGGCATTATGCTGCATGTCTAGCTGAAAGGAAATTCAGAGTAGTAGCCGACACAGTAAACTCTACTAACTCTCGCTGTCAGCTGGTGCCAAAATAATCCTTAATTTTTTTAATGGTTTCTAACAGGAAAGCAGTTAATTTTGTGGCAGGAGAATGGCTTAGTGAAAAAGTAAATAATATTAAGAATAGATATTTAAAGTAAACAGTATTAAGGATGGTGAAGCAGTTTTATTCCAAACTCTACAACAGACTTCTTTCATGACCTTGGACAAATGCCTTAACTGTTCCATGTCTCACTATGTCCGTTAAAATCCTTATCCCTGATCTATGGATTACTATGATAAATTAATATCATCAAGACAACCAACGTCATCCACAGTCAAGTTTGCTTTCAATAAGGACAGATTTACAGCTTTCCTAATTGTCCTGGTTTGAGCTAAATAGAACTAATTTTCTATTTAGGGATTTTAATTTTCAGCTCAGTCGCTTCTAAGTGGCTGTACTTGCTGAAACTAACAGGATGTTTTTCCAGACAGTGTGTACTTCTGCAAGTGATAATGACAAGGCCACTGTCTCATCATGGGTGCCATATTTGAACCTACAGGGAGGAGTGAACCCAAAACTGACCAACTAGGTATTCCATCTCACATACGTCATACTCAGTATAAAGCTGAGGGATCATGAGTGTCTTGACCCTTTCATCTTGGACCCTTCTTCCCTCCATTCTTCTTCTCCTGCAATGGCCGAAGTCCAAGGAGAACCCTGCTAGTTCATCTGCCTCCAGTCCTGATCCATGTGTTCCTGAATCCTGCTCCCACCTGCTGCTGGGTTCAGACTGGGACTTTTCCAGTGCCCTGCTTTGCAGAGCCTCTGGTGATGTAATCATCATTGGAGGGGTTGGGGGGGGATTTTATGTATATATCTGTACATATTTGTATATGTTCAATTATTTTTCTATTTACATTTTGTCTATAACTTTCAAAAAAATAGTACATATTTCATCTTTCTTGCCTGTGGTAAAAAGCTGTGTTTCCAAATGAATATATTTGTAACCCACAAGAATATTGCTGCCTTTTTCCACCTGAAACTAAAATGCTTGCTGCAACTTCTGAACTAAAACAAACAATGGCTCTTTTAACTCGATCTATGTACCTCAAAATACTACCACTGAATTTAATATAACTATAAAAATATTAAGTTGCTGGAGGTCTAGAAAAAAATCATAGATTTATTTAATATCTATGCAAAACAGTCCAGAAAAACAAAACAACACTTTCAATAGGAAAAATTTTATGACTACCAGTAAACTGATACACACTGACCATATCAGATGCAAAAAAGCAAACAAAACCAAACACAAAAAAAAGGAAGAAAAAAATCCTTGCTCTCAAGATTTAATCTTTTGGGTCATCTCTGCAGGAATTATCAACAGGTTTTCTTTAGTTTGTTAATGCCTACTACTCTGTAAAGAATGCCTTGGAACTTGTGAGTGTTTCACTACATCCTGTAATAGTCCTAACACATCTGTAAGGACAAAAACAGAGATGGCAATGTTATCATACACTCAGAAATCAGCTGCTCCAGTTGAGGATACATGTTAAAGTTACCAATGTTTTGAACTTTGATGTCTAGGTTAGACTTTTACCATATCTGATTCTATGATCTTTCTGAGAAAACACTACAGATACTCCAACTTCGACAAAATGATATCGTCAGAATTTCCCTCTCACTAAGTGGCCTCAGCATGTTGGCTGTGTCCTGAAGGAAATACACTGGCTCCCTGTCAAACATCAAATTGATTTTCAAATTGCTTTGATGGCTTATAAGTCAGTTCAGTTTAAGAAGTGTGTATTTATCAGAATTGCTTTCTCTGCATGAGCCCAGTCTTTCTTTGAAATAATAAAAAACAAGTAAATTGGCAATTCTGGAATGTACAGTAGGCTAAAATTTAGGAGTACATATTTAGCTGCTTTACAACTGAAATACATAATTGATTCTCTGACCATGATCTATAATGTGCCTTGATCCATTCATATTTATGCAGCATTTAAGACACCTGTAAATGATGAACAGTATTTCTTTGTCTCTACATCTGTGTAATCATCTATATCAGGACACAGGAACCGACTTTGCAACACATTTTTAAGGGAAGGAAGCTTGTTTGAAGGACAGCTTATAGCTGAAAAGGAAAGGATGGGCTGCTGTATGTGCTGGAACTTCTGTGCTTAAAATTGACCTACAAATGTACAGAGGACTTTGTATCATATCAGTAGGAAAGCTATGACCAATGCACATGCTATACAGAGTTCTTGTACATATTTTCAAATCTTTGTATTTGCAGGTGCGGAGTCCAGAGCAAAAGATGGCCCTCTTCTAAATAATCTCGTTTTGGTACTTTTCTACTCACAGGCTTAATGTCAAAGTCAATAAATTTAACTGTTAAGCACATTTGAGTTAGGGATTCAGCAATTAAAAAGCCTTTTCTGCTAAGAAGCTACTGAAATAAAAGTCTTCCTTATTATTTAATTTTATTATTTCAGCAGCTGCTGAGCACCTGTTTGCCTTGACTCTTTTGTTCTGGAAGCTGTTGATCATATAATAAATGATAAAAACTAAATTTCTGATATTCTGAAAGAATTTCCAGAAGCTAAAGGCATTTTCCAAACATATTAGTCACTTTCAATGGGAAAAGAGTATAAACAGGGGATCTGGCAATGCTTCTATCAAATCAGCCATTTACACTTAGTTTTAGTTATGAGAGGACCCCAAATTATCTCAACAGTAGTAATGAAATACTATGGCCAATATTATTTTTTATTTATCTCTACTACTGGTCACAGATATTTAACGTTATATCTACAAAGTTTATGTCCGTAAATTGAATAGGTTTAGGAGATGATAATAAGACACTAACTATTGCTATTTTCCAACAAATATTTGTAAAATTAAGAGAGCAAGATTAGACATGAAGAGCTGATAATGTCTGTTTCCTAAAGGACTATGAAATGAGTAAGAGACATGTGAAAACAAAAGCAGAAATCGAGTTCTGTTTAGTATGGAAACGTGTTTGAATTTTTTTCTTATATTAGGGTCTATCTATAGTCTGCTTTCATTTTCATCGTGCTCCCAGGATATGCAAAATGAGATGTATTTATATGATCATTATTATAACTCCCTTTTGTGTGTGTGTGTGTGTGTGTGTGTGGTAAAATAGAACTTTTCAAAATTTAAGAATTTTTAAAATATTTATCCATACCTACCACTTAATTTATTTTTCTGAAAATATCATTCACTAATTGTAACCTGTCAGAACCATGTTTTCTAAGGCAGCTTAGAAATCTCTTTCTATATAAAATATTTTATTTTATTTTATAATAGGTAAAGCAAAATTTATGAATGGAAAGAGTACTGTCAGTAAAAATTAACTGTTTGTAGATAAGTGAGAGTTAAATAGAGCACTGCATAAAATAAAAACTGGTTTTCACATGCTCGAAAAAAACCAAATATGGAATTATAAGATTCAATCTGATCTAATCTAATGCTTTTACCAGCCTACATTCTGGCATGTACTCTTTTTCTGGCTCTCCCAAGCTATACAAAAAGTTTTCACAGAATCACAGAACGTTAGGGATTGGAAGGGACCTCAAAAGATCATCTAGTCCAATCCTCCTGCCAGAGCAGGAACACCTAGATGAGGTTACACAGGAAGGCGTCCAGGCGGGTTTTGAATGTCTCCAGAGAAGGAGACTCCACAACCTCTCTGGGCAGCCTGTTCCAGTGCTCTGTCACCCTCACTGAGAAGAAGTTTCTTCTCAAGTTTAAGTGGAACCTCCTGTGTTCCAGCTTGTGTCCATTACCCCTTGTCCTATCATTGTTTGTCACCGAGAAGAGCCTGGCTCCATCCTCGTGACACTCACCCTTTAAATATTTATAAACATTAATGAGGTCTCCCCTCAGTCTCCTCTTCTGCAAACTAAAGAGACCCAGCTCCCTCAGCCGTTCCTCATAAGGGAGACGCTCCACTCCCTTAATAATCTTTGTAGCCCTACGCTGGACTCTCGTTTTGAGGAATACAATTTGCTTTCTTTCTTCTTACTGATTATTGTTTCATGAAACTTAATTGTAAGCTTTGATTATGTATTTTTATAACTGTTAACACAATAAGTTGTTGCTCTTAGATGAAGGAGCTCAATAATTATAACAACAAACATTTTTCAACATTTCAAAATAAAGATCTTGCTGGCAATGTAAAATTATTTTTAAATTATATTCTTTATTTTTAATAACAAATACAAATGTTCATGCTGATATTTTCAATATGACCATCAACCTTTTTCATTAAAATTATTTGAAGTGCTTTGAACTTTATAATGATACAGGGTGGCTGCATTTTCAATGACATTAGACTGTATGTTTTCTTAACAATCTTCTTTCTTAAAAAAAAATTGTAAAGTATTTCTTTCGATTAAAGAACATAACAATCAATTAAAATGTCAAAGCATTTCAATTAGATAAAAAAAGAAATAAGTGGTTTTGACAACTTAAGTAACAATATGTCAAAAGTTTAAAGCTTTGTTTTCTTCTCTTAACTGAATTTGCTTAAATGTAAAATATTTTAAAATTGTGATTAATGTTCTTTGATTATGACAGACATTTTTTTCCTTGTCTTCAGATAGACGAGGACTTGACTTCAGATTATATCTGTGACATCCTACCAGTTTTACTTGAACAATACAGAATTCCCAGTTTCTATACACGTATTTCACCCTGAATATGGCAGATGTAGCCCCTGCAGTTGTAATTAGAACCTCTTTATTTATTGAAGACAATTTCAGACAGTCCCATCTGATGCATATGTGATGTTATCATGCAATGGGATAAAAGTAAGTGAGAGAACTTATTATGTAATGTTGTGCATGTTGACCTGATGGGCACAGAGGTCAAATATGCAGTGAACAAAGGGTAAAACATATCATATTCACTTATAGTGCTACATCATCATGGCTAGACTTCGCGAACGAAGATAAAGGAAGGACACTACCCACGCTTGCTGCAAGCGCACTGATAGCTTAAAAAGGCCGATGTGGGATAGGCAAGTCTGGTTGCAAAAGGTACAGCGGAAAGTCTCCTTAGATGGTATTGGCAAGGCGCAGTTCTTTCTTCGTCTTTTCTCCTCGAGACTAATTCTATGTACATTCTCAAATAAAACAGCAGTGTCATGAATGGTGTGTCTCCATGTCTCCCGACTGGAGGCCAGAGTGGACCACTGATGGTAGTCGATATGGCCAAAACTGAGGTATTGTTTCAGGGAGTCCTTGTATCTCCTCTTTGGAGCTCCTCTGTTGCACCAGCTGGTGGCAAAACAGTTAGTAAACATTATGAACAGACCGAGTCCAGTACTTCAAGTTCATTATTTGTTTTGGACAAAACATGTAATTGTAACATTGGAAAGGGCTTCTGTATCCTTTTAAATAAGGTCTTGATGATAAGCATTCATTAATTCAATTTTTAATATTATTTAAAAAAAAAGTTCAATTAACATTCCTGTTGATTAGGAAGAGCAGTTGCAGAAAGTAAATCAGAATGACTAAACGCACACATCTTTTGTAATACACTAGGAAACAACAACAAAGTACTCTGGAGATGTTATTGCTGTACCTATGCAATTAGTTCCACTTAAAATAATTATGCTGTAGCACTTCTATTTTATAAAAGCATAATAAGCTCTCAGTTGAGATTAGTCTCCTCTTATGATAGTGAATGTGCAAACATATAGCCAAAAGAAATTATTAATACTCCATGGACATGAAACCAGCCTCATAGACAGAAAAATAAATGCACAAAGTAACAAAAGGACTTGCCTAAGCTCATAGAAGGTATGTCTTTAAGTAAGGCCTGTACCAATGTCCCAAGCAATAAGAAGTAACCTATCCTGGTTTCTGTAGAAACCAAAAGGGAGCTGTTGCCACCCAGAGAAGATGACCAGGACTTTGATAATTTTGTTAAGGTCTATCATCTGTGTGCTGAAAAAGGAGTAAATCAATGACTCAGTCAGGAATAGGATCCAGATTTATAGACTCATTGGCCTTACCTTCTGAACTATGGTATGACAACTATGCAAGATAGTGCAAAATAATATTTTCATTAGCATGCATTATAGCCTGTGGGCTCAGAAGTTCATTTCTGCAACCTACTGAGGTATCTGATATGATCCTTTTTCCTCTTAACTTGCTCTGATTTCTGTGGAAATTGAAGGTACTCAACAATTTGCAGGAGTGAAACTAGAAAGATGTCTGTAAACTATAACTTCATAGGACATAAATCAGCATTGTTCCAGGAGAACTGTCCTGATTTATACCTACTGAACTACAGTCTCATAAAAGTTCCTAACAAGTTAGTACATATTTCTTAAAATTAATGAAAACTTGTCAGATTTTAATACCTATAATTTTTTCTGATAAAGTATGTTTTCAGGGAGAGAGTTTAGTATGGTCACCTACATTCTTTATACTGTCAAAAGAAAGCTCTTAAAGTTGAAAACCTTATGCTAAGTATTTAAAATATACTTAAAACTCTCACAATAAATTGAATTAATTAAACTTAAATAAGTTAGAAAAGCCCTAAAAATATAGGCTTATGAATAAGAGGAGGTATATCACTACAGCATCTATTCTCTCAACAGCATTGAAGCTCATGTGAGAAAAAATACATTGAATTCCTGCATTTTTGCCCCTTGGATATCAGTGATTTATTAGTTCTTCTCCTTTCTTCATCTTCAATGTAACCTTCACCAATAGGACCTAAAAATACCTTAACAAGATTTACTTTTTTTCTCAAAATATATTTCTTAAGCTGTTCCCTCATAGATATCAAACACAATTGTATCTTTTGAGACAAGGCAACTTTCTTCAAATACCAGACTTTAATGAAGAATTAATATATTCTATTTGATCATATCTGTCATCATATTTGTTTTGAGTAATACTGCAACCCATATATATATGACTATAATTTAGTAAGAATGTGGATGTTGGGCCTCAGTCAGTGTAACATATATTTCTATAGAATGGTGGAAGAAAATAGTCTGCAAAAACTCTGATTTCCAAAACATGTATAATTTATTCTAGAGATTTATAGCTGTTTTTTTAATGTTTGTCTTTGCTTGTTGGGGTTTTTTTACATAAAAAATCTCTTTAACCCACACCACAGAGATAGGTAATGAGTAATATGTTGTGGAAAAGGCACAAATGGACTCCCTGGAGAAACACTAGGTAACTGGTAAACACGGTAAATTAACAGTAACCAGCGTTTAGCTGAAGAGTTGCTCATTATCAGGAAGATTAACCCTCCATCCCTTGATTTCAGAATTACAGCACAGAGATTGTCCCGGTTTGAGCTAAATAGAACTAATTTTCTATTTAGTGATTTTACTTTTCAGCTCAGTCTCTTTTAAGTGGCTGAACTGAAAAGTAGCAGCATGCTTTTCCCAAACAGTGCTGCTAGAAGATATGCTCAAGGTCAGTTGTCTCATCATGGGTGCCGTGTCTGCACCTACGGGGGGGGGGGAGAAGTGAACCCAAAACTGACCAACTAGGTATTCCATCCCACATATGTCATACTCAGTATAAAAGCCGAGGGATCATGAGGGTCTCGATCCCTTCTTCCATCTTGGAGCCCTTCCATCTTGGACCCTTCCATCCGTCTCGATCCTGCAGAGGCTGAGGCCTGAGCGGAACCTTGTTAGTTCGTCTGTCGCTGATCTTGATTTGTATGTCCTGCATTCTGCTCCCATCTGCTGCTGAGTTTGGTCTGGGACTTTTCCAGTGCCCTGCTCCGCAGAGCTTCTGGTGACGTATTTGTCATTGGGGGGAGGGTGGGAGAAGGATTTTATATATATTTGTACATATCTGTATATTTTTCATTATTTTCTTATTTACGTTATTATCCTGTAGTATTAGTATTATTGTTTTATTAAATCTGTTAGTTTATTTTCCAACCTATAAAGTCTCTCTCCCTTATTCTCTTTTCTCTTCCCTTCTGGGGAGGGGAGAGGGGTTAATAGAGAGAGTCTGTCCAGGATTTAGTGGCCAGCCCAGCCTTAAACCACAACAGAGATTTATAGGAGAATCTATGTGCATGGACAAAGAGTGTCCTACAATCCAAATGTCTTATTCCCAGGCTATGATGAAGAGTAAATACAGCCAGTAAAATCTAGTAAACTCTGGATGATAAGGAAAACATCCTTGCAGCACAGGCAAAAGTGGAAGAACCACCACTTCCCCCACTGAATGACAGTTCCTCTGCCCTTTTCTCCATACAACAAAGCACTCAAAGGCCTGGTCCAACACAGCCTGCTTTACTGAACTTGTCATGACCACAGGGCAGTGAAAGGAGAAGAGGATGGAGAGGGGAAGCTAAGCCTTGTTTCAGCTATTCTGACTATTCTTGAGTGTTGAAAGATTGATGAGTTTTTTGTCTTTATAAGTATTTGTTTTCTCAAAAACTTCCTTGACCGTTAATTTTCTTAAATCTGCAGTTGAAAGTGCTGTTCAAAGGAACTCAAAAAGCCAAGAAATACAAGTTTTTGCAAGATTATTAGTTAAAACCCCACATTTTTCTTTATTTATGTTGCTTTGTTTTTTCTTTGTTGACCAGATGAATCTGGCTCTACATGACACACAATCCCACTTTTACCATTTTGTCACAGATCTGTTTTGACAAGTGTCAAAACACTTCTGTCCATCACTTCCTAATGACAAAAAATGGCACAAACTATAGATTTCAAGTTATAATAACATAAAATATGCCAACATAAAGACTGTCAGAAAAGTATTATGCAGCTAGCACTGCAATTGCAAGCAAATCTGTTTTCATAAGCAGGTTTCCCTAGCTTCAGAAGGGTTAAAATACTGGCATGGGTTCATAAACTAAATGCAGGAAATTGTTTCAAAGGAGCTGAAAGTGAATAAACCTTTTAAAACACCCAGGTTATTAATAAATATGCTGCCACCTTATTATTATCAGTTTGAGTCACAATCTTTCCCACCCTGGGACACACAATGATAAAAGACATAACAAGAAGAATCATCAGTTTTTCTTTTGCTCTTTTCAGTGTTTCTTGATCATAACAGAGGTGTTTAGAGGCTCAAGAACATCTGCACAGTTTAAGATGGAGGCAGATAAGTGACAAATAAGTGATAATTTAGAAAGTGATACAAGGAGTCAAGAAGGGTCAATCAGGAACACATTACAAGACATTGAGAAGACCCAAATTTTACTGCACACCATGTTCCACGAACAGCTCCAGCCTCTGAAGCAATCCAGGACTAGGAGTGTGTGGCAGTTGTTTAATATTCCAGAATTACTCTTGCTATAGGGTTGTAGATTTTGTTCTGCACCTGTTAATCTGAACTAGAGTAGTCTTAATGAACCATGCCTCCATTTGAATGTGAAATATATACTTCTGAGGGAGTGTTCCCATTGTAATTGCATATTCTGCAGCAAAAGATACATGAAGTAGCAATATCATTTTAATAATCTTACATGTAAGTATTTTAATTGCAGAAAAATACTATAGTGATACTCCTCAGAAAGTGTTTCAAAAATAGTGCTATATATTTATCTTCAGAGAGATAATTATCTATGTATTTTTACTATTTTACAGTGGTTATTTCTTTAAATATTTCAATCAATTTCTATTTTGCAAAATAGAAGATAATTAATTGCACTATAATTTAAACAAAAATGCCTCTAGGCACTATTTCTGTGCCCCTTCTCTTTAGAGAAATCTTTAAAGTCCCAAGAAATACTAATTTGCTACAACTGTCTATAATTAAAATATAAAAATAGCTAAAAATACCCCATTACCACAAAAACAAGGAAGCATTGAATTTCAGACACTGAACAGCATGGATGAGAAGAAGAAAATACGGTATGCATTTTTAATTTATTCTCAGTAAATCTCATGTGCTTTTTGGAAGTGTTAAAATGGATTAGTAATAAATTGTTCTTTGAGAATCTTCAACAACAAATATTTAAACTCTTTCTGCTCCTATAAAAATAAAACCAGAAAAATATCACAAAAAATTGTTTCTGGTGTCAGTTTTAGTATAATTATTATACTAAAAAAAACCAACACAAAAACAAAAACAAGGAAAAAAACAACCGAGAAAGACTGCAGCTTTCTCTGTTCAGTCAAAATGTTGTCCTTACAACCCTAAAAAAACCATTAGGAATGCTAAAATAAGTATGAAGAACATAGACAACTTTTGTGATAAAGGATTTATCCCTCTGAAAAATACTATATCTATGTGTACAGGAATAATCTCTAACAATGTAAGTTTTTTTTTTTTCCAGCCTTAGCTGGACATAGTCTGCTCATTAATTCAGATTAAGAAATGGGAGTTCATGGCATTATTTTTGAGGGTGACATATCTAGGACAATTCTGAAACCACAGTATTACCAACAGTGTAGGCATATGTTAAGTGCTAAGAAGGTTGAACTTCCCTATGTTAGGGATAGCATAGGTCACAAATCTGCCTACACAAAACCAAAAAATAAATATTTCTTTTCTGGATATATACACTTACTTTTGTTGTCTTTTTCCCATCACAGAATATAGAAATATTTTATGACAAATTATATAACTCTAGTTTCATGCAATCTGGCAACAAAACATCTCTTGACTTTATTTGAGCTGGTTTCTGTGACTAATATGATAAATTAATGTATAATATAATTTATTGCAAACATTGTACAGCAGTTGCATCAAGAACATTAAAACATAGCCACAATACACTTTATGTTTCTTGGTCTTAATTCAGGTTTTAGATGCAAAATGTAGTTGTTATTTTCTTCACTGTAGCAGCAGATTTCATTTAGAAGTCTTGCAGCTTACTGCATCCATAATCCCGAGTAAGCAGCCTTAATTTCTGATATGATTTCTGGAGAAGGTCAACTGCCTTGAAACAAGAAATGCAGGTCAGTCTCTGTACTCAAAAGATTAATCTGCTGTGGACAAATACCTATAAGCAAAGGAAAACCCGAAAACAGGTTAGATGAGGTTAACAAATAGATAAGCAAACTGAACACTGCTAAGTCCATGGACTTGGCACAATGCACCCAGGAGGACTGGGGAAGCTGGCTGGTGTCATTTCATGGCCAATTTCAATAAGCTTTGAATGACTGTGGTGAATGGAAGAAGTTTCTTATAAATCAAGGCTCAAGGATATTATTTGAGTTTTAAGATGCCTAAAAATTACCCATATTGGCTTATCCAGTGTGCTTTATTAATATACTTAACAATTTATGAGATCTAGTTTATGTTATCATTCTTGGTGAGGATGTTTTTATTGTAAGCTTATAGTTTAGATAGGCTGGAATGGAATATCTAATTTTAATTTCCTGCTGAAGATCCTCAGATCCCTGAAGTGAG
>NW_010186213.1:14839-17910 GCF_000695765.1 Mesitornis unicolor
CAGATCCTGAAAGTAGGTGCGGATTTCATAAAGTCATGCAAATTTATACCATATAAGACAAATAGCCTATTGGCACTAAAACCCTGCTTTCTTCATGTTTCCATATCCTGCTGAGTGAAGAAGGTTAACTTGTCATTGTCTGGATCATTAACTCTTTGGAGAGAGATTTTTTAACGCTCTAATACATAAATTTACATGGCAAGATGAAATTCTTAGCTTCATAACTAGACATTTCAGATTACCCAAGGATAGCATTTGGAAATAAGCATTTTGAATAGCAGATATTTTTTCAGAATGGAATACTATTACTGAGATACAGGGATGGTGGATGCACAAGTTAAACAGAGAATGAAAAGTTCTCTTTGTTTTCTTCATGAAAACGCATTCCCCAATGACAAATTTGTTTAACATATGTGGAGCAACAATTGCTAAGATGGCTAACAGGCTACAAATAACTTCCTATTTTTTTTAGTCATTTTTGAAAGGCAAGTGTAATGAAGGGAAGAATAAAGTCTTATCACTTTCTATTTTGTTTGTATTCAAATAATGTTATAGAACCTCAACGCAGGTGCATATCATCATAAATTTTCCACAGGTATCTAGCACTGGGCCTACTTTATCTTACAGTTGTCTGCTCTCTTGTAAACTATAACAGTGCAATACATCTGCATCTACACACACCAGCTTTTTGACAACAATTAAAATTGGCATGTGGGAGCATTCTGAGATGAAATCTTATAATTGACAGACTGAGACACTAGCCAGAGGGTATACGTTTGGGTAATCCCTGGGCTGAAACGCTGCTGGTCTGTCAGCCTCTGAAATTATTGGCAATCTCACAGCTCATATCTAGCAGCTGAGAGGAAGCTGTGCCAATTGGTGGCAGGCTTCAATAGGTTTAGAAAAGCCCTCAGTGTAATTGTCATCTTTAACACTGAGAAGTGCTTAGATCCCATTGTGATAAGCATGATAGAAACGGTGTAAATAGAAGAACCAGCAGTCTTGGAAAAAGCATTCTGCGTTTACTTTTCCCTGCTGCTTTGAACAGCCTGCGAATAGAAAGTTTAAAACAACAGACAAGTAACACATTCCATCAAGTCCAAAGCATTACGAGAATGAATATGAGGTGAATTGCTCTGATTCCTTGTGCTACACTGCAACACGTAATGGGGAGGAGTTCAGGAGGTGGCAGAAGTTCCTTGGATCAGACAGTTGCAGGACAAGACTGTCTCCCTGTTATTGACATAGGGAGAGTCAAAAAGTGGTAGGGGCAGATAAACACTTATCTGAGTGTTTTGTGCTATTGGTATCTTTATTCTCAGAAGGACAAAAAAGCCCTCAAATTTTCAATTATTTAGGAACTTCAATATAAAGTTCTTCAAACTAGCACAGAAGTATTAAAGCTATTCAAGTCATGCTGCATCACGTGAGGATGATAAGGTTTTTAAGGTTTTGGGGTTTGGTTTGGTTTGGTTTGTTTTTGCGTTTAAACAACAAACCAACCAACCAACCAACCAGACACCTCTGTGGCATTTTCATTTTTCCAAGATGGTTTTATGTTGATAGATGGAAAATAATTGCTTAACCATCATCCAAAAGCCTGTAAGTACTAAGGAACAATATTAGAAAAAGTCTGGATAATTATGAATTTAATTCATCTTTCAGGGCTATAGTACTAAATAGTGTAAATACAAGAACCATGTGAAAGGTTTTCTGTAGCGAAGTATCTGGAAGAAGTTGTCCTTGTGTATTAACTATTTATTTAAAACAGCCAAATTAGAAACACAAGAAAGAGGACTAATTCTGAGTTGTTGATAAAGTAATTGCTTTCCCACTTTTTCCAAATGATATAACACACACACACAAAGACTTGTACACACACACAGAGAAACACTATTATCTGTCAAACAGAATTATGCATAATGGTTGTCAGTCTCACTTGTCCTAGTGCTTTACATACAAAGGCAAACTCAGTCAGGTTGCATGGGAAGTTATTTTAGGCAAAATATTGTTGCTTGTTGCTTGGTTTATAGTCTGGGATTTTTACAAGTTAAGCGTAAGATTTCATTTACTGTGTATAACATAATGGTCAGCACAAACATGCTAAATGCAACAGCATTAAGAAATTTTAAAAATACTTTTAAAGTGGCATCTGCAGCTCACTGAAAACAGAACTTCAGGGAAATTTTATGTGTTCTCCTTAGTGGATATTTTGACTAAGGATTATAGGCCCATATCAGTAAAGATAATTAGGCACCTGCCATGATACTGTTGGCCTGTATGTACCCAGTCTCCATTCAATTGTTTCTCATCTGTTGCAAACCTACCCTTGAAAAGCATTTAAGACTCCTGCATTATATTTCCCAAGGTACCTGCTATGCTGCTTCCAAACAAGGTCAGCATTTGTCTCTCAGGCTCAGGAAGAGGTTTGTTCTTACAAGTGGGTCTGCTCACACCAGCTGAATCTGGGTCTACCCAGATTGCAGCAGGAGCTAATACTTCCTTTTTAAGAGAGACCTGTTCAAAGAACCATGGTTTAATGGAAGAGGCTGCTGTTTAAAGTCTGTTCAGACCAACTGGAGAGAGAACTGTGCTGAATTTGCTGCTCAGGCAGTTCAAATACCCTCTAGAAAAGCATCACAAACATCAAGGCAAAGGGACCTAAGCAGCTGGAAAAAGGGCCCTTGGATTGAAATCAGGTGTTCCCATGAAACAATGTTAGAGATTCCTTGGAGCAGAATGGGAACGAGGCAAGGTTGATCCTCCCGCCTGGAGTGTTTGTGTGAACCCTGTTCCACCATGCCCCATGTCAATCCCTACACCCTTGCAAGAGAGCCTGCTGGTATGCTGACATGGTTCAGGTAATGGCACAGCTTGACAACCTGGCTGTGAAATGGGACTGGAAAGCATTATCTTCGCATGGATTCAGGGAGCTCTAACTGGCATTTAAGCATAAAGGAGGATCCCCCAGCTGTTAAATCTGCACACTGTCTTTGCACATGCTTGACTTTAAGCAACTGAAAATGCTGAAGTGATCTTTAGATAAGCAATCTGGACATCCATAAATCCAT
>NW_010186214.1:0-305 GCF_000695765.1 Mesitornis unicolor
GACTGGGGGGCAACT
The DNA here is from genome assembly GCF_000695765.1 of Mesitornis unicolor. Lineage (NCBI taxonomy): Eukaryota > Metazoa > Chordata > Aves > Mesitornithiformes > Mesitornithidae > Mesitornis > Mesitornis unicolor. Next base: position 16 of record NW_010186214.1, read on the forward strand.
GGGATGAACTGGGAGCTATTGGGAAGGAACTGGGATGAACTGGGATGGACTGGGAGGGAATTTGGGGGCCACTGGGAAGGAACTGGGATGGACTGGGGGGGACTGGGGAGCACTGGGATGAACTGGGAGCCACTGGGAGGGAACTGGGATTAAACTGGGAGGGAACTGGGAGCAACTGGGATGAACTGGGAAGGAACTGGGAGGGAACTGGGTTAAACTGGGAGCCACTGGGAAGGAACTGGGAGGCAACTGGGATGAACTGGGAGGGGATTGGGGGGCTACTGGGGGGC
>NW_010186214.1:349-572 GCF_000695765.1 Mesitornis unicolor
GAGGAACTGGGAGGCAACTGGGATGGACTGGGATTGAACTGGGAGCACTGGGAGGGAACTGGGATGAACTGGGAGCAACAGGGATGGACTGGAGGGGAACTGGGATGGACTGGGATTAAACTGGGAGCACTGGGAGGGAACTGGGATGAACTGGGAGGGAATTGGGGGCCACTGGGAAGGAACTGGGAGGGAACTGGGTTAAACTGGGATGACCTGGGAGGGA
>NW_010186215.1:0-13625 GCF_000695765.1 Mesitornis unicolor
TGGACCCAGCACTGAGCCCTCGGGAACACCATGAAACCCTCTTGTCTAATTTTCCTTCCTGAAGGGTAATTTTGATAATCTTACTCTCTTAATCCGTTCTGTTAATTTTGTTGGCCAAAGTGATGCAAGTATATGTTATAGGATGTGCTGTGAAATGTGTTCAGGGCAGTTTTTATACTATTGATATGTAGTGCCTGCCCACCTCTCTACCTGCACACTTCCAAGACAGTAAGGATTATTGTTTAACTGTTACCCAAACTGTAATGCATTGGAAATCTCAGGTAATTTCTTCGGAGGAGCTGGATCACAAGGTATCCCTTAAATGTTGGGTTTTGCCAAAGGCTGCACCATGTACTTAAGCAGCTTCTCTTGAGCAGATTTCTGGTGGTGTTTTTAGTGGAGAAAAAGGTGACAGCGTAAGTGAGTCCCGAAAGTTGGCCACAGTTGTAAACATAGCCTTGGCTTAGCTCCGCTCAGCTACACGTCACTAAAATGTTCATGTTCCTGATCAGATGAGAAATATTTAACTTTGATCCACTTGCCTGTTTTGGTTTTTTGGTTGGTGTTTCCCACTGACTTTAATCGGTGTTTTCGTTTGAGTAAGCGGCACTGATTGAAGGCGAGTGAACTGCATGCTTAAAGAAGCCTGATCCAGAAGTAACGGGAGGTTCTTCCTGGATTTCCAAGCTGCACCTGTGCATCATGTAATGCTCCTTTTCTGCCTCTAACAACAAATATTTGCATATCTCTGAGGAGCAGAGAAAGAGGGGATCTACAGGGACACCTTCAGGTGCTGAACACCTATAGCAATGGTCAAAAGCAGCGGGGACTTTTTTTTTTTCTGGGCCCACGTGGCCAGAAAAGCCAAGGGCATCTTGGCCTGTATTAAAAACAGTGTGACCAGCAGGTCCAGGGAGGTGATCATCCCCCTGTCCTTGGCACTGGTGAGGTCGCACCTCGAGTGCTGTGTTCAGTTCTGGGCACCTCACTAGAAGAAGGATGTTGAGATTCTGGAGCGTGTTCAGAGAAGAGCCACAAGGATGGGGAGGGCTCTGGAGAACAAGCCTGATAAGGAGCGGCTGAGGGAACTGGGCTTGTTTAGCCTGGAGAAGAGAAGGCTGAGGGGAGACCTCATCACCACCTACAACTGCCTCAAGGGAGGTTGTGGAGAGGTGGGTGCTGGTCTCTTCTCCCAGGTGATGGGGGATAGAACAAGGGGAAATGGCACCAAGCTGTGCCAAGGGAGGTTCAGGTTAGAGATAAGGAGGAAGTTCTTTACTGAGAGGGTTGTCAGAAGCTGGCACAGGCTGCCCAGGGAGGTGGTGGAGTCACCATCCCTGGATGTGTTTAAAGAGCGGGTAGATGAGATACTTAAGGATACGGTTTAGGGGGTAGACAGGAACGGTTGGACATGATGATCTCAGAGGTCTTTTCCAACTGAGCCATTCTGTGTGTCTATGTGTCTGTGACTTCAGTGCTCCTCTCCTGTAAGAATTGTGTAGTGTGTTGCAGGTGCTAACGTAGCATTCATTTTCTAAAATGCGTATTTGCCCGCAGTATCTGTTCTTTCATTTTCGTTTAATAACAAAATCCGCAGAAGCATAATGCCCACATACTGTTACTGCAGTGCTCCTCCCGTGAAACAAATTCTCTAGTCAAGAAATTGATAATTAGGACTGCATTTACTATCTGTAGCTTAGCAGTAATCATACTTAACAGGGCTGGCCTTGGGTTAAGTAAAATAGGCAGGCAGTTTTCCACCCAACCTAGCTGGAGGCATCCGAAAAAGCAAATCTGCAGAAACGAAACATTTATTATTCATTACCGTTAACAGTTTTCTCTTAAAATTGACAATCTAATTCTCTTGGCCTTTTGTTGGGCAGGTAGCAAGCTACCAGTGGGCTGGCAAAAGAGATTACTCCTCTGCCCTGGAAAACAGTCCAAAGCCCTTGATAATTGAGGCTGTGTGGGGAAATACAAGACTTCTCAGTGTAAACAGAAATTCTTGTTGAGTCTCAAATCTGATTCCTGCAAAGCTTGGTGCCTGTAAATGGGTAGTTTTAAAGTTTAATGTTCGCCTCCTTTTACCACGATGCAAAATACAGAGGTAAGGAGACAACTAAATACAGGATTTGGTAGAAAACAACTCCAGTGAAGGAAATGCAGTGACAGGGTATGAGGTGAAGCAGGGCTGGTGTGGATCGCACACTGAATTCAGGTTCAGATGACCCAGAGCACGTTTGTGCTGTAATGGGTAGTTTTAAAGTTTAATGTTCGCCTCCTTTTACCACGATGCAAAATACAGAGGTAAGGAGACAACTAAATACAGGATTTGGTAGAAAACAACTCCAGTGAAGGAAATGCAGTGACAGGGTATGAGGTGAAGCAGGGCTGGTGTGGATCGCACACTGAATTCAGGTTCAGATGACCCAGAGCACGTTTGTGCTGTAAGAACATGCAGCACATTGCAGAATGGAGTTGGACTGTGGGCATTTGGAGCTGAGAAATTAATAGGTTTTTTCCCTCCATTTGACCTATTTGTGTCACTGGCTCTTGTAGGATGAAAGAGAGGGGAAAAATAATTTTTTTCCCTCCACTTGACCTATTTGTGTCACTGACTCTTGTAGGATGAAAGAGAGGGGAAAAATAAAGCAGAGCTGCTTCTCTGGTGCCTCAGACTGAGATACCCTGGTAAGGTGGCATATGCTAAAATGAAATCTTCACTGTTGAGCAGGACAATAAATTAGAAAATGCAGATAGGGGAGACTCATTCATTCATGCGTCCCTTGGAGAAGAAGATGAGCAGATTTCTTTAGGAAGCCAAATTTTTCCACGTTTGCTGTACGCATCCCTGTATGTGAACAAAATAACTCGGTCTCCTTGAAGCTTTGTGGCTCAGCAGCACACGTTGCCAGGCTGAGCTCAGGTACCTGCAGTGATGCCTGTTGCTGGCTTTGCAGAGATGCAAATCCTACAGTGGAAAGGTTTTTCCTACAGGAAAAAACATCCTGCAGTCTCAGGATGCCCTGCAGAAAGCACTTCTTATAACCGTCAGTTTGTGCTAAGCTGCTTGATGCAAGGACCGAGCAAAGAAGTCGGTTGTGTGTTTCATTCGCATCGAAGCTTATTTTTGTAGTAGTTTCTGGGTGCGTTTGTGGGAACATGGGTGATACACAGAACAAAGATGAGGCTGTGTGTGGTTGGTTCCTGGGGCATCAGGAGCTCGGAGAAATCCAGATTTGGGGCTGGGGAGCATTTGAAGCTCAAAAATCAGGTGTTTTGAAGGGAGGTGAACTGCTTTGTAGTTTTGCAGCTGATCATCTCTGTGTAGCATTTCTGTGCTCCTGGAGTTATCTGTTGCGCCGTGTGATGCGTGGTACGATGGGGTTTGTTTTCTTCTGCTTAGTAAACATCGTGTTCTTTCATTTCACAACAACAAAAGAAATCTGTTAGCTTGTGGAGAAATTACGGCTTGTTTTCTGTCCTTTCCCATCATCTGCCTGTTGTTTTTGTTGCATTTGAATGCTGGAGAGTTTGCCTTTCTTTTTTTTTTTTCTTCCTCCTCAGATTAGTGCATCACATTGGAGGAGCAGATTTACAGAGGAGATGAGGTTGTGTGGTAGTTCTGCAGCCAGGGCACCTGTGAATCTTGAAAAACATTGATTATATTGGTCTATGAAAAACATTGATTTGTCAGAGTACAGAGAAATAGCCAATGCTAAGTCTGTAGTGTGAGAATAACTTGTTATTTAGTGCATGGAGCCTGCTGGTGTTGTTGCTCAGACCAGATTAATTACATTGGGACCAGATTAACTACGTTGGTTCTTAAAGAAAAGTTGCTTTTATGCCTACTTCACACGTTGCCTTTGCAAAGCACTGTAAGTATTTACTGTGGTAAATAGTAACACTTCAGCATTATAAAAAAGAGACGTTGTGTGTCTTTCTCAAAGCTTTTTGGTGTTTCAGTGAGAGAAGAGTTTCATTTTGCAGCTCAGGGGAAAGGGCTGAGATTCTGAGGTCTATGGAGAGAAAAGTTTTAACCACTCGAGTGTGTTTTCCAACTGCTTCCAAATACCACATTAAGCATTTATGGGTAAGAATCTCTTGCCTCTCGGTATTTTGAATTGCTCTTTAGCTTTTGATGGCTACAAGGCAGATTAAAATACATTTTTGGGGTCTTGATTGCCCAACGTGGCTGAGACTTTGTTCCTTCATCTGTGGTGCTGTGGAAGGAGGACTCTTCTGGAGATGTGGAGTTCATTCGGTTTTCTAGGAAGGTGCAGCCTCTTGCAGAAGTGGTGGAGATGGCAATTATATTTGATCAGTGTGAATACGTTTTCTATGTGTTTAGCTTTGAAAACTGGATATGCGCTTCAGGACTCCTGTAAAAGTCTTCCCACCTACTCCCCGTGCTGGTTATTTGAGTTGGATGCTGCAAAGCGGAGCTGAAAAATGTTTGTGATCTACAGATCAGATTTTACCAGAATGAATGGTCCCAGTGGACTTCTTTTATTAATCCAATTTCAGTGTAAATTCACTGACCTCAGGGGAAATGGCAAGGTTTGTTTTCTTGTATGAAATACGCTCTGCATCCCATGATAGAAACATTTCAGGATTGTGTCTGATCATCTCCTCTATCCTGTCTTCCGTGTGTGGAAATGACTCCAGCGAATTAAACGTTTTGCATTGGAGTAATCTGTATTTTTAACTGTGTAAAATCAAAAGTCAGTGAGATTTGGCTCAGTGAATTTCTGTTTTACTGTAGCATAAAAATGTCTCTTAACAGACTGACATCCAGTTGGAATTACTCTAATCCTATTGAGCTCTTGCTAATGAGGCAGGCATATGCAGCCATCCAGCTGCCAAGCAGGAGTTACAGGTATCGTACAGGGGAGGCGGATTCTCATTTAGCAAATTGAGAAAGGGAAAAAAACAAATGAACTGAGCAGGGATCCCTACTGGAGATCCCCACTGAGTTCATAACCTGCACGTACTCCATTTCCAAATTGATGTTCCCTCTGTTTGTCCTGTGTTTCAAACGCATTTGTTTTTCAGGGAGCTCTAAAAAATGAATGTATATTTATCATTGTTTCATAATCCCGTCCTGTTTTGTAATTCCCTCTTCAAAGTTCTTTCTGCAGAGTTCCTTTCTCAGCCAATTTTGATCCTTTCTAGTTGGCAAACAGTTTGTTGACTTTTCTTCTTCCTTGCCACACATTTTAATAGAACTGAAACAAGCAAAGATGCCCTTGGCTTGCTTTTCTGCAGTGCTAGCAGGAACATACATAATCTCGAGAATATTAAGTATTCCTTGCTTGGCTTTTTTTGTGCAGAGCAAGAGAAAGAAACGGCTCCTGTACCAAGGAGCTGAGGTAGGAAACTCAGGTGTAGGAATTAATGTTTCAGATGCAAAGTGACAGCGCTCCTCTGTGCAGTTACAGGTGCTGCTACACTTCGAGGATTTAACGTTGTGTTTTTCATGGGGGAAAATACCTGGTAATGGTTTACTGGAGCAGAGAGAAGGTGGTGAGTTAGTTTGGGTTTAAATAGGTAAAGTGAGAGCTCCTCTGATTGATACAGCAACTTGAGAAGAGCACGAGCACAAGGGTCTCACTGGTGGCTGTAAGAAGCTGTAAGCACTCATGCTGCTTTTGAATGCTGCAGAAATTTGTGTGTTACAGCCATGGCCAACACGAATGTAGATTATTATCTGGAAAAAGGTTTAATATGATGAAAAAAATCTGTAAAAGGTATTCTCCATTTTGTCGCAGAATCACAGAATGTTGGGGATTGGAAGGGACCTCAAAAGCTCATCCAGTCCAATCCCCCTGCCGGAGCAGGAACACCCAGATGAGGTTACACAGGAAGGCGTCCAGGCGGGTTTTGAATGTCTGCAGAGAAGGAGACTCCACAACCTCTCTGGGCAGCCTGTTCCAGTGCTCTGTCACCCTCACTGAGAAGAAATTTCTTCTCCAATTGAAGTGGAACCTCCTGTGTTCCAGTTTGTGGCCGTTACCCCTTGTCCTATCATTGTTTGTCACTGAGAAGAGCCTGGCTCCATCCTCGTGACACTCACCCTTTAAATATTTATAAACATGAGTGAGGTCTCCCCTCAGTCTCCTCTTCTGCAAACTAAAGAGCCCCAGCTCCCTCAGCCGCTCCTCCTAAGGGAGATGCTCCACTCCCTTGATCATCTTTGTAGCCCTACGCTGGACTCTCTCCAGCAGTTCCTGTCCTTCTTGAACTGAGGGGCCCAGAACTGGACGCAATATTCCAGATGCGGTCTCATTTTATAGCGCGCTTGTTTCTGACATTTTGGCTTGAAATGCTTCACTTCCTTCTATTTATTTACATATTGCTGGTCGTATCTGTTAAAGAATGGGTTTGCTTTTCTGCAAGTGCTCTTAGATGGTTCATCGGTGGGTGATCGTGGGATGGATCACACGTGCACGTCTCGTTGGTTCTCCAGCTGTTAATCCAGACTGCCAGAATGACTGGAAATAACCACGTCCTAAAACCAAACCCCTGCACTTCTGAAACTTGCTGGTCTTTCAGTAAAATAAGCGAAAAATCATTTTGTTTCAGTGAAACAAATGAAAAATCGATTTCGGATGTTACTTTTCTCCATTTGGAGATCCTGGGTTGTGATGTAAACTTTTACCCTATCCATAAAGAAATAATTACAGCTATTTAAGGTAAACTCATGTGGGTGGAGGGGGAAAAAAACCTGTTGGGCTTAAATACTTTGTTGTGGTGTGGAATTATTTATCCCTTTTGGCATAGTAAGCGGTCCCTTTAATGTTTTAAACTAGAACAGACTAAAGGGCTGTAAACACAGGGAAATTTTCTGGTCAAACTACGAGTATGGTATTTGTAGTAATGATTGAGAGGTTCTCCTCCCCCTCTACTCTGCCCTGGTGAGACCGCATCTGGAATATTGCGTCCAGTTCTGGGCCCCTCAGTTCAAGAAGGACAGGAACTGCTGGAGAGAGTCCAGCATAGGGCTACAAAGATGATCAAGGGAGTGGAGCATCTCCCTTCTGAGGAGCGGCTGAGGGAGCTGGGGCTCTTTAGTTTGCAGAAGAGGAGACTGAGGGGAGACCTCATTCATGTTTATAAATCTATAAAGGGTGAGTGTCACGAGGATGGAGCCAGGCTCTTCTCAGTGACAAACAATGATAGGACAAGGGGTAACGGACACAAACTGGAACACAGGAGGTTCCACTGAAATTTGAGAAGAAACTTCTTCTCAGTGAGGGTGACAGAGCACTGGCCCAGGCTGCCCAGAGAGGTTGTGGAGTCTCCTTCTCTGCAGACGTTCAAAACCCGCCTGGACGCCTTCCTGTGTAACCTCATCTGGGTGTTCCTGCTCCGGCAGGGGGATTGGACTGGATGAGCTTTTGAGGTCCCTTCCAATCCCTAACGGTCTGTGATTCTGTGTGATTCTGTGATTGTTTCCACGATATCTGAGTCCTTTCTTCTGAACCTGACGATGCTCCGAGCCTCAAATCCCACCACAGGGTTCAAGAATTCACTACCTCCAGTCTAAGTGTGCTTTATCCTTCTTTACACCGATCTCATGTTTCAAGAAGTGCCCCTAGTTCTAGTAATGTGTGATCTGGTGAAAAACTGGTTTGCCTTTACATTATTCATCTCATTTGTGACTGTAGCAGACCTCAGTCGTATCTCCTTTCAGCCTTTTCCAAACTGAAGAGTCTTGGCCTTAGCATCTCTGCAGAAAACAGCTGCTTCATCCCCTCCACAGAAGGGCCACAGAAGAGAGGAGACCAGAGCTGTACACATCACTCCAAGTATCAGCATAGTAAGGGTTTTTTACAGCAGCAGAACGATTCTTTTTTCTTGCTTTCATATTGTTGGATTCTGGGCTACTACCATGTATTAAACTCATTTTTCAGAGAACTGTAAGCATAGGAAAAGATGTAATGGTCAACTACGTTCCCAGCGGGTGCTGCTGAGGTTCTCAAAGTCAGGGTGGATGGACTGGAGCTTTGAGAACTCAGTATTCCTGTCATCCTTCTTTTTCATGTGGGTTGGCAGTATTTTCATGCTAGTACCAATATGTATCTGCATCCCAGAAACCAACCCCATCCTGGGCTGCATCACAAGCAGTGTGGCCAGCAGGGCCAGGAGGGGATTCTGCCCCTCTGCTCTGCTCTGCTCAGACCCCACCTGCAGGGCTGTGTCCAGCTTTGGCGTCCCCAACACAAAAAGGACATTGAAGTGCTGGAGCGGGGCCAGAGGAGGCCACAAAGATGATCACAGAATCACAGAACGTTATTGGAGGTGACCACAAAGTCTCCCCCTTCCCAATCCCCCTGCCGGAGCAGGAACACCCAGATGAGGTTGCACAGGAAGGCGTCCAGGCGGGTTTTGAATGTCTTCAGAGAAGGAGACTCCACAACCTCTCTGGGCAGCCTGTTCCGGTGCTCTGTCACCCTCACTGAAAAGAAGTTTCTTCTCAAATTTAAGTGGAATTAAGTGGAATGATCAGGGGCTGGAGCAGCTCTGCTACAAAGACAGGCTGAGAGAGTTGGGGTTGTTCAGCCTGGAGAAGAGAAGGCTCTAGGGGGACCTTATAGCGACCTTCCAGGACCTGAAAGGGGCCTAGAGGAAAACTGGGAAGAGCTGTTCACTGGGGCATGGAGCGATAGGACGAGGGGGAATGGTTTTAAACTGGAAAAGGGCAGATTTAGGTTGGATCTGAGGAAAAAGCTCTTCCCCATGAGGTGGTAGATCAGTGGCACAGGTTGCCCAGAGAGGTGGTGCAGGCCCCATCCCTGGAGATATTCAAGGTCAGGCTTGATGGGGCTGTGAGCAACCTGATGTGGTGCCAATGTCCCTGCTGACTGCAGGGGTTGGACTGGATGAGCTGTAAAGGTCCCTTCAACCCAACACATTCTGTGATCTATGATTCTACTACTGACTGTCTTGTAGGTTTAAAAGGTGATGTCTTTAGTTTATGCTGTGTGAGAAGGTGTGTAGTGCTCAGCCAGATGGACTGGGTGGTTTTTTCCCCCTAAAGTATCTTGATTTTGCTGAAGGTGGCATCAAATAGATATCTAAGCAGAGAAATAGTAAAATGACAACTGAAATTGATGCTCTGAGTTACACGTTGTCATTATATCATTTCACTTGGAATAAGCTTGTGGTATCACACAAAGGCTTCTGATTGCCAGCTCTGCTAGCTTTGTCCTTTTGCCATGTTTTGTGGTTTTTAAGATACAGGTCCTGATGTGACCTCTCTCTCAGGCTGCGTAAACATCTTTGTTTTGGCTGTGCAATTGTCAAGTGTTTTTAGCAAAAATTACTTTTCCTGTAGAGGACAAGTTAAACTCAATTACAAGAGCAAAAACAACTGGGCAGCACAATTTGAATCTGCTTAAAAATATGGATGTGACTGGAAGTTGTTAGGAAGCTTAAGCTGAGCAGGAACTTGCTGGAGCATCCTTGTGGCATCCTCTGATGTTACAGTGCTGTAGTTTTAGCCCCAGAGAAAGATCTTTAGTTTTTGTAACAAACTACTGGCCTTGCAGATGGGTTTGAGCCAAAGCTTGAACAGCTTTGGCAAATCAAGACTTTTGAAGTTGAGTTTTATTTTAATTAAAACTAAAATCTTCCCCAGTCCATGATACAGCTCAATTTGCTTCTGATTTTACGTTGTCTGCAGCAATCCACGATTCTCCTGCAGTCTGTAACACAGGGAGAATCGGTGTTTTTGTTATCTACCGAGACCAGCAATACTCTTCAGCTTCAAACTCAAACAATTTGTCAATTCCCAAAAAGTAAATACGCTCCTGTCTGGTGTAACCGTGCTGAAGAACGTTCTCCTAGCAAAAATAAGCAGTTCTTTGCAAAGAAAGCGTATTCATCTGCAAGAGCTCTTAACAGAGGATGCTTTACTGCCAAACGCATCCTTGCACGTGCTTTCTGCTCGCAGCATGAACCCAAACTTCTCTGCGTCTCACAAGTACTGTAAGTTTAATATTGTTGCACTAATTGTATGCTTACTGTTGTTTTCTAGCACATCTTCATATATTATTTTGTCTGAAGTGTTTACATGACCTCTGCTAACAGCGTGGAGTGTTTCTGTGGCACGCACTTACTTGTGTGAGGAGCCAGTGCTGGGTAATCTCCAGGTGAGAGAGAGAAACCTGGCCATGAGGACATGGATCTGCCTGCTCAGCCACTGAAATGCAGATATTTATTTACATCAGGAGTGTGTAGTAGCTACAAGCGCTGTGTGTAGCTCATGCTCTGGTGTCAAGATGCAGTCTGCAATGTGGAGGAGCTGTAAGTGTGATGCCAGAGATCTGTGTTAAAGCAGAGGCTGTAACCCAGATTTCTTAATGCCAGGCTTATTTTCAAACTGCTGCACTTCTGTTCTTACTTCCCAGGTCTTTTTTGCATGATATTATAGTGCTTTGCATAGCATGGGGACCTTATAGCGACCTTCCAGGACCTGAGAGGTGCCTATAAGAAATCTGGGAAGAGCTGTTCACTGGGGCATGGAGCGATAGGACGAGGGGGAATGGTTTTAAACTGGAAAAAGGGCAGATTTAGGTTGGATCTGAGGAAAAAGCTCTTCCCCATGAGGTGGTAGATCAGTGGCACAGGTTGCCCAGAGAGGTGGTGCAGGCTCCATCCCTGGAGATATTCAAGGCCAGGCTTGATGGGGCTGTGAGCAACCTGATGTGGTGCCAATGTCCCTGCTGACTGCAGGGGTTGGACTGGATGGGCTTTAAAGGTCCCTTCCAACCCAACATATTGTGTCATTCTCTAGAGCACAAATTAAGAAGAATATCTTTTTTATGGTGAAAATGTGATTTAAGATGCAACTAAGAGTGTTTTGGAGTAAATATTAATGTATTAAAATTCGTGTGATTCTCTAGAGCACAAATTAAGAAAAAATATCTTTTTTATGGTGAAAACGCGATTTAAGATGCAACTAAGAATGTTTTGGAGTAAATATTAATGTATTAAAATTCAAAAGTGTTTCTGTTTCTGTAGCTACCACAAAGCGTGGACATGAATCGCTGCAATCAACCGTTAAGCATTGGCAGAGGCGATGCTGTCAGTGATGTCCTCGTTTCGTCGTGCTCTTTGTGCAAGAGGAGAGGTGCACCCACATCCCCTTTTGGTATCTGGGGGCAGGGAGGGGAGGGTGTGAGGCACCCACTGAGGGTCTAAGGCGTAAGAAAAGCAGGAGGATTTCTCCTCATTTCCATGTGGTATCCGTTGCGGCCTTCTGCCACTGCCATCTGAAAGTGGATAGGAGCGCGAAAATGTGCGAAGCAAAATCCATCGCTCGGGTGCTTTGTCTTCTCTTAGGGTGTTGCAGGATGTATTTTGGCTGGAATTCCTCTGTCCCTGCTAGCTGAATAAGCCAAACTCCTGTGTGCTCCTGTTCCCCTCTCGTGCCATGTTCCATATGGTGGGACAGCTTTGCTTGCTCGCTTGCTTGAGTTTTCTTCGCTGCTCTTTCTGGGCTCGTGATCCCCTGTGAAATTGCCTTTTTCTCCCTCTTTTTATAAGTTCTTTTTAAAGGTGGAGTCCTTGAGTGGGTGGCACAGCCTGCTGGTTTTCTTTGACGGGAAGAAAAAGTAGTGGACTGGAAGTTTTGGGTTTGTCTCTCTTGAGTTTCTAAGAGAGAGGAAGAGAGCGTTTCTTGTATGTTTAAGTTCTTTTGTTACATTTATTTGGGAAACTTTTGTGCTTGACTTCCTACCGCTTTCCTGATGGTATTGAAGAATTCGGAAAAATCTATTGAATGCTCACCCTTCTTGTGTCCTGCTTGTTGTCATTGGAGGTCCTCTTAAATAAACCATAAGGAAATAGATTCTTCTCCTTTTTCGATGATGTGCAAACCATTCTTGCTGACCTTCTGAATTTTGCAGTAGAGGACAAGTGACTTGTTGCAAGAAAAGTAGGTAATCTCTTTCTTATTAGACAGCAGGAGATACTGGTTTTGGTTTGCCTGGACCTCATTGCTTTAAGAAGTCCAAGGTAAAAGCCTTTATGGTAGCAGAGGTGTTCAGCAATGTTGGTTTTTATTGTCTTCTTCCAACTATTTCACTTTTTCCACACAAATACCTTAAGAGATCCAGAAAAAACTCAGGAGGGTTCCCCTCTTACTTCTAGCACTGTATTTTTTTCAGTCTTTTGGGTTGGAAACAATGGCTGTTCCAGTCTTTTAATATTTTTAGATGCTTTTAGTGTAGGATGTTTAACTTGTTAAGGTGGTGCCTCAGTTCAGAGGCCTAAACTTCTGTGATTTAAATGAGATAATAATATCTCTGTGTTCATGCTCTACTGGTTGTATTTTTAAAGACTTCTTTCCTTCAGCAAGGAGATGCTCTGGACTTCTTTGTAAGTTGTGGTTGTTTCATGATGTTCAAACATTTCACAGAATCACAGAATCACAGAACGTTGGGGATTGGAGGGGACCTCAAAAGCTCATCCAGTCCAATCCCCCTGCCGGAGCAGGAACACCCAGATGAGGTTACACAGGAAGGCGTCCAGGCGGGTTTTGAATGTCTGCAGAGAAGGAGACTCCACAACCTCTCTGGGCAGCCTGGGCCAGTGCTCTGTCACCCTCACTGAGAAGAAGTTTCTTCTCCAATTTCAGTGGAACCTCCTGTGTTCCAGTTTGTGTCCGTTACCCCTTGTCCCATCATTGTTTGTCACCGAGAAGAGCCTGGCTCCATCCTCGTGACACTCACCCTTTAAATATTTATAAACATGAATGAGGTCTTCCCTCATTTGATCCAGAACTGTTTGTATGCAGTGATTTTTTCCAAAAACGTCTGTATTTTTGCTTATTTTCTCACTGTAAGTTCATTGAAGTGTTTAAGAATTCGTCAGTAGAGCTACAGAAGTCTTCCCTGCTGGTTCTTAAGGTTGTGATGTACCGAGGTTTAGGTCATAACTACTGTAACTGATCTCTTTCTCATCAGGAGGTATACACTTTTCAGTATCTATATTTGTGATTTAAAACAGAAACCTGTGTGGACCATTGCTGCCTTTCCAAGGGTAAAGGAAAATTCAGGGTGACGTTTAATTTTCAGTAGTTTTGTTGAAATCACAGACTTCATTGGTTTAAAAAAAACCCAACAAAACAACTTAGAAATCATCTTAGATGATGTTATTCAGAAGTTAAAATAAATGTTGGGGGGAAGTAAGGGCCCGTGGCACTTCCTCACTGTCCTGGTGTATGTTTGGAAACAGATTGACTGTTGGGCTTGTGATGGATTTCTTGACATAGTTGTGCTATCCCCAGTGTACTTTTGGCAGGTGAGGAGGAGGAGGAGGAGTGGTGGTAGTAGTAACTGCAACCCTTCTACCAAACTGCTGCACTGGACCCAGAGCCCAAAGTAGATTTTCCTTTTTATGGTTCTTTGTAAGTAATAAATCAGAATACATTTCATAGGATATACTGCCCTTATTAATGGCTCTCTGGAAATAACTAATAGGTAACTTTCCCTTTTCATAAATCCAGTAGTGGAGTTAAAAAGCTCCGAAACATCTGAAAATTGAGGTAGTAAGACACAATATTTTTTTAAAGTTATTTAAGAAAATGTATATTTTTGAATTGCATTGTTCCCTGC